>NW_015176003.1:14988-34752 GCF_001447785.1 Gekko japonicus
GGGGGGAGATCTGTTGTCTGGAGTTAATTTGTGATACCTGGTGATCTTCAGGCTCCACCTGGAGGTTGGCTGCCCTAGGTTTAGTGGTCAGTGCTTCAGAGCAGGTTCTGCTAGACCCAGGTTCTTGCTGTAGAAGCTGAGTGGGTGATTTTGGACTGGTCACAGACTTTCAGCCTAACCTACCTCACAGGGTTGTTGTGCAAGTCAGAAGTTGGAGAGGAGAATGATGTAAACTGCTTTGGTCCCCATTGCAGAGAAAGACTACTTTTCCTCCTGGGAAACCTTTGTTGCCAATCTCCAGGTGAGGGCTGAAGATCACTTAGAATTACAACTGCTCTTCAGATGGCAGAGATCAGTTCCCCTGGAGAAAATGGTGGACTCTGTGGCAGGGCTTCAGAGCACGGAAAATGGTGGACTCTGGCAGTCACAGCTTCAGAGCACAGGAGAGGCTTCAGGTGTGTGTGTGTGGGAAAATGGTAAGCTGAAGAGAGAGAGGGAAATAAAAGTAGGTTGATGATTGGCTGGGAAGGAGAAAGGGTTGCCAACTTTGGGTGGGAAATTCCTGGAGATTTGAGGGATGGCACCTAGAGAGGTTGAGGTTTGAGGAGGGATGGGACCTCAGAAAGGTACAATGCCATAGACTCCACCCTCTCAACCAGCCATTCCCTTCTGGGGAACCCCAATCTCAGGAGAGGGGTGAAATCACTCAGAATTACAACTGATCTCCAGGAGGGAGGGGGGAAGGGATGCAAAGCTGAAATCAGAGAGGCAGATAATGGCAGGTTGATGCTTGGCTGGGAAGGAGATAGGGTTGCCAAATCCAGGTTGGGGGTGGAGCCTGGAGAGGGTGAGATTTGAGGAGGAGTGGGACCTGAGACATGTACAATGCCATAGACTGTACCCTCCAAACCAGCCATAGCCTCCTGAGTAACAATTGTTGCCAATCACCAGGTGAAGCCTGGAGATCACTGAAAATTACAACTGCTCTTCAGGTAGTAGAGATCAGTTCCTCTAGAGAAAATGGTGTACTCTGTGTCATTATACCCTGCTGAAGTCACCACAGCACATTGACACTGAGTGCCTAAGACCTTGGCACTGTCCCAAAGCCTCTTTCTAGAGCTCGTATTTATTTCCACAATGAGCCTAATTCCTAGTATATATAGAGAGCTCATAAGTGCTGTATAAACATATGATGGGCTGTGAAGGGTTAATGCCTCACAGAGCCAGGGAGCCTTTGAGTAACAGGTTGTTCAAATGGATTTCATTGGATAGCATCAGTTTAGAGGAAAGAGTTGGGAACTGACTGCTGAAGAGAATTCAGTTTAGCACTGACTGAGGACTGGGAAGGTTGCCAAGAAGGAGTGGGAGGATCATTGAAGATGCTGATTTGGGCCAGAAAAGGGACAGAGCTTCTAGTTTAGAGAAGTAATTCCCTGCCCAGTTAAAAAGGCAGATTATTCAAGGGAAAGATTGATCCCCACTTTATTTAGAGAAGGAATTTGGGTGCTTGGTAGTGCATCTCTTAATGGCAGAAAGTGAAGAGGACCTAAAGAGCCTCTTGCTCAGGGTAAAAGAGGAGAGCGCAAAAGTGGGCTTGAAGCTCAACATAAAAAAAACTAAGATCATGGCATCCGGCCCCATCACTCCTTGGCAAATAGAAGGGGAAGTCGTGGAAGTAGTGACAGACTTCACGTTCCTGGGATCCCAGATCACCGCAGACTGTGACTGCAGCCATGAAATTAAAAGACGCCTGCTCCTTGGGAGGAAAGCGATGGCGAACCTAAACAGCATGATAAAAAGTAGAGACATCACCCTGCCAACAAAAGTCTGCATGGTCAAAGCAATGGTATTCCCAGTAGTCATGTATGGCTGCGAGAGTTGGAGTATAAGGAAGGCTGAGCGCCGAAGAATAGATTCTTTTGAACGATGGTGCTGGAGAAGACTCTTGAGAGTCCCTTGGACTGCAAGAAGATCAAATCAGTCAATCCTAAAAGAAATCAACCCTGACTGTTCCCTGGAAGGCCAGATAATGAAACTGAAGCTCAAATACTTTGGCCACCAAATGAGAAGGGAGCACTCACTGGAGAAGACCCTGATGCTGGGAAAGATTAAAGGTCAAAGAAGACGGGGATGGCAAAGGATGAGATGGTTAGACAGTGTCATAGATGCAATGAACATGAAATTGAGCAAACTTCAGAGGACGGCGGAAGACCGGAAGGCCTGGCATGATCCGGTCCATGGGGTCACGAAGAGTCGGACTTGACTGTGCAACTGAACAACAACAAGTACATCCCTGCCTTCTGAAACCTGAGTCAGTTAAACTCAAGAACATATACTGGAGTGTTTAGTAGACACTGAATCTCAAAGATTCTAAGATTTTGTGAAAACCTTAAAACTTTAACTTATTGGATACATATTAATTGGAGTTTGTAAATCTACAAAGTTATTTCAGAGTTGTTATTGATTCACCTCAGCATTTTGCTCCTGATTCCTACTTACCTTTCCCCCTCTATGTCGAATAAAATATTTTGTTTATTTTTGAACTTTCAAAAGCCTCTTGGCATTTTCAGAAATATAAGTTAAGAAGGTGATCTTGTTTTTCCCTCAAGTCCCTGGGATGAGCCAGCATCAAAATATAATAACATGACAGGGTGGGACAGCCATGAGCCTTCAAATAAGAAGAAAATGGATTAAAGGGGCTGCTCAGTCAGAAGAGAAGAAAAAATGAAGGGAAAATCCTGTGTGTGAGGGAGGGAAGAAGGTGAGATAGCCAAACATGTGAACCCACTCTTATCTTGACTGTGAGGTCAGAATATAGTTCTACCAATTGTATAAAAAGCCTTCTATCCAGGTTTGTTCTATAAAATTTGCCACATAGTCTTGACTGATCAATGGGATCAAAGGCTGATATGAGGTATAGAGGAATCTTCTATAATTTTTGGTGTATTTCTGAATCAGGGCCTTCAATGTCAGACAGTGATCAATTGTACTACACTCTTTATGGAAACCTGCTCTTTCAGGATTAAAACGTTTTGATGATTCTGCTCAATCTTCCAGCTTGAATATAAGATGGTGAGTATTATAATTAGGGATGGGCACAAACCAGGAAAATGTGGTTTGTGACAGTGGACCCACGAACTGTCAGAAACTAAATAGCTTCATAAGCACTGAACCAGTTTATTAAATTCATGATGCAGTAGAATGCTCCCCAGCATACCAAACTCACAGCAGATCTACAACTGACACTCCTCTATCATCCCTCCAGGTTTGGTGAGGATTGGACTTAGGGGGTCCAAGTTACGGCCCCCCAAAGAAGGTGCCCCCAGGAAGGTGCTTTCTGGGGAAATGACAGGTACAGGTTCAGGAGTATAGATGGTATCCTGTGCAATCTAGAGACACCAAACTCACAGGGGACCTCCCACTGATGTGTCCTCCAAGTTATGTGCAGATTGGACTTTGGGGGTTCAAGTTATTGCCCTCCAGATAAGATGCCCGAGGAAATGTGCTTTTGGGGAAATGTCAGGCACAGGTTCAAAAGTGTATATAGCATGGACTCCCCACAAGCTACACACATACGCTGTTGCTCCTCTACAATGTCTCCAATTTGGGGGCAGATTACATTTCTGTGGTCTGAGTTACATACACCCCCCCCCAAAAAAAATGGTCTCCCCAGTGCTCCCTCTGTAAAAGACAGCTGCAGTTACATGAGTCTATGGAATGGCTCAGGAACAAGTCAAACACCAAACTCACTGGGAAACTTCACCTGGGCAGACCACCTCCAGCCAGACACTGGAAGTGCAGCAAGGATCTTCCCTACGTCTAAAAAGACAGATTATGAAGGACAGAAAGGCAGACCAGACACCCCCCGAGTTCTGATAGGGGCTCCCCAGAATAACTCCCTGTCAGCTTGGCAGACATCATAGCCAGACACCTCAAGGAAGGGAAGCCCATAACTCTCACAGCCCCCCTCCCCCATGGCTGAAACACACATGTCTAGAGCATACCCTGGATGCATTCTTCTACTCTGCAAAGAAATGGAAACACACATGGTAAGCTGCCCCCAAGTCTCCAAAGGCAGGTTCCAAAGGACAGACTGTCAGGGTGCAGAAATGTTTCCAATTGGTGGTTTGGAAATGGGGCCCAACAACCGGAGCAGGTTGGAGGCACAGCTACGTTCACAGCCTTGAATCTACCTTAGACCTAAACTCAAAAGCATGCAACAACATATGTAGACATAGTGACTTGAAGCCCTGAGACCACCTGAGACCCACACCTGAAAGCATGCAAGGATGTATGTAGAAGTGGGGGGCTCAAAGCCCTGAGACCACCTGAGACCCAACCGACAAAGTTTGAAATAATGCATGTAGATGTGGCAGACTGAAGCCCTGAGACCACCTGAGACCCAAACCCACACCAGCATGCAATGACATATGTAGACATGATGGCTCAGAGCCCTGAGACCACCTGAGACCCAAACCAGCATGGAATGATGCATATAGACATGGTGGCTTGAAGCCCTGAGAAGGGTTGGTCATACCTCTGCTTAGGATGGCACTGTTAGGGCATAACCTAGAGGTTCAGTGAGAAACCAGCTTTTTTACATGATGCTTTTCATGTACCTGGCAGGGGAGACACCTTGATCACGAAAGAGGTTTTCACAGGGTGAGGCTCATCCATTGCACTCCGGGTGTGCTGACCCCAGCGATTTCCCCAAATCTGGGAAACTCAACTGCATAATTTGTAGTAGTGGGGGACTAGAGAGCCAGTTTGGTGTAGTGGTTAAGTGCGTGGACTCTAATCTGGGAGAACCGGGTTTGATTCCCCACTCCTCCACTTGCACCTGCTGGGTGACCTTCGGCAAGCCATAGTTCTGGCACAGCTGTTCTTGAAAAAGAGCAGTTTCTGTCATAGCTCTCTCAGCCCCACCTACCTCACAGGGTGTTTGTTGTGGGGAGGGGAAGGGAAAGGAGTTTGTAAGCCGCTCTGAGACTCCCTTGGGTAGTGAAGGGCGGGGTATAAATCCAATCTCCTCCTCCTCCTCCTCTTCTTCTTCTTCTTCATCATCTTGGAAACTATTGGAAGCCCTATAAATTCTGTGGTAATTTAATTCCCATCACATGGCCACTAATCCAATTCTGGGTTTGGTGCAAAATGCCTGCTCTCTCTCAGGAAAGCAGCAGGAGCCTCAGCAGTCCAGGTGGTATGACTGTCTCCTTCAGAAGCCTTGTTTGTGTACCAGTGTCTTATGCTAACTGGGGTGATGATTGCTTTGATATGTGAGAGGCTGTTTCTTGAGTTAAGTATCATTTCCTGTTTACCATCTCAGCAAGGTTCCTACCGAATTACCTGTTTGTGCTGATTTTCTTTCACAAACAGTTATCCAAACTTAAGGATGTCAAAAACCTGTTTCCTTAGTAACTGTATCAATTTTGCTGTACAGATAGGCAACACCTTCTAATTAGCCAACTGGCTTCAGTTTTTTGGTTTTCTCCTTAACTGTATAAATATAGAGTGACTTAAAATTGCTTAAAATAGAAGGCTGCTCAGAAAACATTGTGAAAATGTCTAAATGTCTAAATTTAAAATTATTATATGCCTCCCAGTCCAGCTGGACAGATTCAGAAATAGGTTAATTTTTCCAGTTTTTATAAATAGAACAATGCAGTCAGTACTAACTTCATTGAGTAGGTGCAGTATAACCCATTGAAAAGGGGTTTGTTTGTTTGTTTAAATCATCATTTAAAGATTGCTGCTATACAAGAACTGTTTCAAACTTAAGATGGCTGCATGTAGCCATGTGGTCCTGAAACCGTGAGAGACCATGTTGTAAAGAGGGCAATGTATTGAACTGTGTACAGAGGTGGGGGGTTTTAAAGGCTGCCTTACATTGAATCAAGCCATTGTTTTTTGAAGAACATTATTGTCTACTGCAAGAATATAAGAAGAGTCCTGCTGCATCAGTCCAGTGGCCCATCTGGGCCAGTTTTGCACAGTAGCCAACCAGTTGCCTTGGACAGCAACCAGACATGACATAGAGGCCAAGGCCCTTCCCTGATGTTCTCTCCTAGCACTAGGTTTTAGAGGTTTACTGCATCTAAAAATATAGGTACTTTGACTGGCAGTGGCTCTACAGGGTCTCAGGTAGAGATTTACCACATCACATACTATCTGAAACTTTAAACTAGAGATGCCAGGGATCGAACCTGGGATTTTCCACATGCAAAGCTGATGTTCTACCACTGAGCCATAGCTCCTTACAAATGTGAGGAGAGACTTCTTCTATACTGGGCTCCAGCCTCACAAACCTTACAGATAAACTTCAATATCTCCTAATCTTATATCTCTTACAGTCCTGTGTGATAATTTGTATTGTGGATCTGTACCCATTGCATTCAGACAGGACACTACTATGGTGATGTTGCCTGTGTGATAAGCCTTATGATTCACCAACATGAACTCAACCTACTAGCTACATATTATGATCAGTTAGCCTAACATCTGTTCCAGGTTACCAAAAGTCCCTGTCCCAACCCCGAGTAAGGACTTTTGGTATAGAGGGGTTGCAGCAAACCAAAATTACAAAATACCAGAGAGAGACTAAATCTCACCCTAATCTTGGTTGTTGCCTCCAGTCCTTTCAGTCTATCCCAACAGCCAAGGAGGGAAAGGACAAGTTTTCCTGATTCGTAGGGAATTAACAAGAAAAGTCAACCCTGCAGAGTGGGACTGCAGACTGAGTTTCCAAACACAAAACAGTTAGCTGGTAGGCGGTCAAAGGCCAAGGCTCTGGAAGAAGGCTCTGAGGTCAATGAAGGCAAAAACCACTACTGAATAAAAATATAGTTATTTATTTAAAGTGCAAAAATACAAAGAGACAAGACTGTGAAGGAATAAATCTAAGCATATCCAGCATAGCTAATACATAGAGTCAAGGTTCCAAGTTACTATTTTGGTCCACATCAGGCAGTTAGTTCCAGCAAATCAAGATGTTCAGGGCATATCCCTTCCAAGCAGCAGTCAAGATGGATGCCAGCACAGAGAGATATCAGTATAACTACTGACATGCTTCAATGCCAACAGGTTACAAAGCCCAGCCATATAGCAAAGGCTAGCTAGATTTATGGAGAAGTCTCTGATTGACCTCAGGCCTGTTAGGCCAATCAGAAATGAGAGAGATGATGTAACTCTCTGTATGTTGCTAGGCATGTGATATCCAGGGATGAACCAGAGTGGGGAGAAACAAAACCATATTGCAGCTAGGCCTCACCCTTTCCCACAAGTGCCCCATAACTTCAATTGCTTGGAATGTGCTAATTGGAAGGACCAGGGCAAAATGGTACTCCCTAGCACTTCAGCTGCAAACAATTTAGCTGACAATGTCACCGTGTTCTGTCTCTAACCATCTCTGGGAAGATTTCTGTAGGCCTCTCTGCAGTCTGAACCAAAGATTTTATTTCCAGAGCAAAGCAAGGAAACATTTTTCTTTTCACAGGTAAATTAGTAGAAATTGTTATTAAATGTATTAAATATAGAATTATTAAGCATATCAGGGAACAAAGCCTTCTGAGAGAAAATCAGCCATAGCTTCTGCAAAGGGAAGTCCTGCCTCACTAACTTTTTGGATTTCTTTGAGTAGGTTAACAAGCATGTGGATAAGGGAGATCTGACTGACATTATATACTTGGACTTCCAAAAGGCTTTTGAAAAAAAGTACCTTAACAGAATCCTAAGTAAACTTAACAGTCATGGGATAAGAAATAGGTCCTTTTATGGATCAAAAATTACTTAAAATAACAGGAAGCAAAGAGTAGGAATAAATGGACAGTTCATACAATGGAGGGAAGTAAGCAGTGGTCATTTCGTAGAAAAATTGTGTTAACACCATGCCAAGTTTTACAGAGATAACAATTTTAGAGAGTGTATGTCAGCAACTATTGTGGTCTAGACAAAGCTAACATAGGGCGAAAAGCTTATCAGTTGCTTACATTCCAAAGCAATATAGTCAGAAGAAAGGGGAGTTTTACAGTTTCAATAGAGTTAAGCACACATTGCTATATGAACTAAATACATCAAAAGTTCAGAATAAGATCCATTAAAAAATAAGCCTTTATAATTCAAGTATTAAATTGTAGCAGATCCCAAAGTTCAGTATCTATTTCAAAGTCTTCATAAAAAGGACAAGAAGATTTATTAGGCTCTCACTAAAGTTCAAACTCATAGAAAAGATAATAATTCTTGAAGATATCAATTAGACAGGTTGCTCTCTAGTTTTCTTTGCCCAGTAGATTATTTATACATTTAATTTTAGATCCTTTTCTTATCCATGGTAGAGGAAAGGGGGAAGACTGGAAAAAAGATCTTCACCCTTCCACTCCAGTCTTTTTAAACTTTAAAAGGGCTGACATTATACAGTAGAATTTCAGGTGAAGTTGCTTTGAGAAGTACTCACGGTGATATACTTCATCGATGTTGTGGATGAGGTGCAAACTTTTAAGTTCCTCTTAGTGGGTAGCCACAGCTTCGTTTCTTGCTAGAGAGAATCCATGGGCTTCCACTCACCTGTCGCCACAGGCAGGGGGCTTGGATTGCATCTCTTTCACTGCACCCCCCTCCAGGGAGTGCAGCAGAGCTTGGGAGCCCCTGAGTTTCCTCTAAAGATAACAAGAAGCCAGCGGTCCCTGGGAGCAAGTCCCAGCTCTGTCCATCTCATAGTGCTGCAACCCAGAACCCCTTTTGACTGAATATTTAAGGCATATAAATAACTTGCAAAAATTTGATTAATAAATAGAGGTTTAATTTAAGGCATATAAATAACTTGCAAAAACATGGTTAATAAATAGAGGTTTATGTGGATATATGCACTGGGGATACAAATGGTATTGATCTATGTTCTTTATTGCCTATTTAATGTTTCCCAAAATCTATTTTTCTTATATGCCTGAGTTCGAATGTTTTCAGAATGAGATGCTGCACAAAATATACTCCCTGTTCTGATTAGTGGAAGAAAAAATGATCAGATTGGTTTCCCTGTTCTGCTTGCTCTGTTAGTCCTTCCTAACTGTGGGAAGGTTAATTCCAGATGCCATGGGAACTAACAGTACTAATAGACATGCAGGTTGGTGGGCTGAGGATGCCATGGGAACTAACAGTACTAATAGGTTGGTGGGCTGCAGTGAGGAGAAGGAGGGGGGAAATAGCCCTCTTCTCCCTCTTCCATCAGTGGAGCTTGCTGATGGAAGAGGAAGAAAGTGTGATTTCACTCCTCCCCACTGTAGCCTCTGGACTCACATGGAGTCCATGTGGGTCCCATGACCTCAGGCATTACTCTCCTGGGCCAGAAAGGACTGCTGGGGAGAGGAGAATGTAGGGCAGATGTGCAACCATCAGCACCTCCAGACAGATCAAAGGATCGAGCCCATTGACTTTGCTCCCATAATGTGTTAAGGAAAAATGCAAGTAGGTACTTGACACCTGTATGAAGGAACTAAAGAAAGAGAGGGAGTGAGAACAACAATGGAATTATCTAAACATTTTGGAAACATCAGCAATGAATAGGTTTGCAATGACAACATACAAAACTCCCAAATTAAATAACAAAGGGCATAGCTGTTCTTGCCTACATGAGGCCACCCTTTCTTAAGTTGTTAGAATTTAGCTTACTGGGACTCTAAATGCATAAGTACTAAACAGTAGATACTTTGCTTGCCAAGTAAATATCAGTTCACACAGAAGTTTTTGTAAACGATAAGAAAAAGGTACATGCATATAGGTTCCAGTTCTCTTTTCCTTTAACAAGGTAATTCAATTACAAAATGTTGAAAGGATCATTGACTCTTGCCCCATGGGAAGATGAGGTGTTCAGTTACTATCCACTGATTTGTAAATGGGCATTACTCTGACACATTCATACCATGGATCAACACATTTAACAACTAACTCTTTAGCAGGGCAGCATACCAGTGGTGCAAGTACAAAGGTTGTTGTACTGAAGGTCAGAGGTAAATTAAGTTATAATTGGCTCTAATTAGTGTTCTAGTAAGTTTCCCTTGGTGAAAAATTGGGCCTGCTTTTGAAACAACCAGAGAAATAGAAGGAAATACTACTGCCTTGCAACCAAACCTGAGAGAAGCAAGAAGAAAAAAGTACACCCACATACACGAGAAATATGATTAATATAAATAACAAATGGTGAAAGTATCATTTTTAGTACCATACATTTTGAAGAGTGTTCCATGTTCTAGCTCCTATGTTAGAATGGAGTATGAGGCTGCTGGTGGGTAAAAATGACCTGGCTTTATGCATAACCCAACCAATGGACAGAAGACCTGGTTCCACTTTTTTCCTGCAGTCATTTTGCCACAAACTGTCC
The DNA here is from genome assembly GCF_001447785.1 of Gekko japonicus. Lineage (NCBI taxonomy): Eukaryota > Metazoa > Chordata > Lepidosauria > Squamata > Gekkonidae > Gekko > Gekko japonicus. Next base: position 25,358 of record NW_015176003.1, read on the forward strand.
CACCCCTGCCTTGTTAAATAAAGTCAGATTAGCTTGTTACCTCATGGCCAAATTGGAAGTTTTTTGTTTCCTTAAAATTGGCACAGGAGGGAACTTTTGTTCTCTTGCACAACACTGTTCGTGGAGTTTGGTTCTCATAATTAGACTTGGAGTTCACGATTGGTTAGAACAGTGGTTCCCAAAATTATTTGGCCTACCACCCTGTTTTCAGAAAAAAATTATTCAGTGCCCCCCCTGGAAATCTACCTTCAAGAAGTGGACAAAAAGATGCAGTGACAAATTTGCACATAGTAAAGAAAGATGTTGTAGTAAATAAGACACTTTGAAGCTCGAAATCATAAAAGTATTTTATAAAATCAACCATAGTAACATTTGCATACACACAGAAAATTAAGATAACAAACGATAATCTTAAAATAAAAATCACAAATAACATTAATAATAATCCTAATGAGAAGGATGAACCTGGTGAACTGCTATCAATTTATTAATGTTTGACTCTATTTTTGCCAGCAGCAATCTTAAATCACCACGGTTAGCTATTTGCAGTTGGTTTCTTTTTTTAGTTAACAGATTTGTGACCGCACTGAACCTATGTTCCACTAAATATGTTGAAGGAAATGCAATTAGCAACTTTTATACTATAGCCCATAATCCAAGATAAAGTGTAGGATCTGCTTTTGCAGCCAGAAATGTTGGTAGCCATCTTTGAATTTAAATTTCAATTCCTCATTTGTTGTTAGTCCTCAATTAGTTTTTATTTTGCGTTTTTTTGGAGCAAAGACGCGGAGGCTCTCTTGGTCTGTCTGCGCAGTCTCGCAGGCACCGGAAACTCCTCTTTTTTTAGTTAACAGATTTGTGACTACACTGAACCTATGTTCCACTAAATATGTTGAAGGAAATGCAATTAGAAACTTTTGTACTATAGTCTATAATCCAGGATAAAGCGTAGGTATCTGCTTTTGCAGCCAGAACTGTTAGTAGCCATCTTTGAATTTAAATTTCAATTCCTCATTTGTTGTTATTTCTATAAGTTCTTCTTGTAATTCTGGAGGTTCTTCTGTGTCTGTACTTGAAAAAGGGTCCAAAACCCAGTTGGGTATGTTCATTTTGAGAATGCCTTTAAATCATTGATTAAAGTCAGAATAGAGAGCCTCCAAGTGCTGACAATAGGTTAGCAAGTCTTCATCATGTTTTTCTAATGTTGATAAATTTGGAAACTGGCTGAATTCCCCTTGTCCTAAATTTCATTTGTACAGAAGAAGTTTTGCCACAAATGCGGAAATGACAATTTTTGTTTTGATTAAATTCAGCTGTAGATTTGTTTAATTGGGGCTGTAGATTTGTTTAATTGACTTTATTAAACAAGTCTGTCAAATAAGCTGTGTCTTTTTTGGAATCAAGTTGGCTCGTAAAGCATCATCTTTATTTTCTAGGAACTCCAGCACTGAGTCAAAGAGTTTATAAAACCAAACAGGCACCTTTTGATAGCCTATGAACTTCTGTATGAGGCAGCAAGCGATTGAATTCTTCATCATTTTCAATACCAAGTTGTCCAAACAATCTGTCATTCAGTGAATTGTTTCTGATTTTGTTGACCGCTTTAATGACATAATATAATGACCTATGTAGGCGTTCACTCAGATTTTTGGCAACTAGATGTTGATGATGAATGACACAGTGTACAGTGATTACTTTTGGACCACTTTTTAAAAATATGCACGAACCCCCCTGTAACGCCCCATCATCGCTGGCGTCCCATCAGTTGCAACTGACAATATATTACTCAGGGGAATTTCTTTTTCTTTAAAAAACTCTTCCCATGCATGAAATATTGATTCTCCTTTGGTATCAGTTTGCAAATTTTTGGCAAATAATAATTCTTGGCAAAATGTTCCTTCTTTTATTAATCACATGTATGCTAAAAGCAAGGCTTCATTTCCTGGCAAAGTTGACTCATCAAGCTGTATAAAGAACTGGGATGTTTTTTAATACTCACATAATGACTCTTCAACATCTTGAGCCATTTCATCAATTCTTCGTTGCACTGTATTATTGCACACAAAAAAATTCTTAGTAATATCAGATGCTGGGTTGTGCAGCATGGTGCGTATTACCTCACTTATTGCCGGTAGAATTAGTTCTTCACCAACAGAATGTGGTTTTCCCGATTTAGATATCAGTCACAAAATGTTGTAAGAAACACGCAGCCCATCGTCATCTTGTTTGGATGCTATTGAAAAGAGTTTTGCCAATGTCAGCTGTCTCAAAAAGTTTTCTTTAAGTGCTTGAAAATAAGATAAATCCTTATCTTTCTTATCAGCATGAACTTTTGTCAAATGTTCTTGTAGTATTTTTGGCAAATCAGGCACATCAGTAATGTACTGCTTGTAGGTGACTAAATAAAGCCATAGTTTATTTATTTATTTATTATTTACATTTTTATCCCGCCCTAACCATAGTGGTTAGGGTACTGTGATATGTCAGGGATTCAGTCACAGGAGGAATACACCAAAGGAAAAGTCAATGCAATCATTTATTGCCAAACGAACACAGTATTCTACTGCCTTCCCTGAATGATCTCTCTTACTGCCTGCAACTTCTCCCTCCTAGCCAGCAGGGATCCTCTGTAAACTCCTATCCTTTATATTCCTTCTAAAGATGGGTCTCTAAATTGCAACAATAACTACAGGTACTGGACTATGATCTGGGATTCAAATTCTTATACAACCATGAAGCCTGCCGGCTGACCTTGGCCCAGTCACTCCCTCACAGAGTCGTTGTGAGGGTAAAATGAAGTACAGCAGAGCAATGACAGATCTCAGAAGACAACCAGGGTCAGCCCTGGTTAGTACTTGGATGGGAGACCGCCAAGAACGTCTAGGGTTACTGGGGGAGAGTGTGACAATGAATGTATGGAGGTGTGAGGAGGCACAGCTCGTAACTCTTCCAATGCAGCCCCCAGGCTGTTCCCAGGTCCAACTGGAGCCATGAACTTGGGAGATAAGACTTTGAACAAAGCTAGTTAGGTCGCATACTCTTTCATGACCTATAGTAATGCTTGTGGGTGTATGTGATGCATGCTTGGGAGGTGGACCCCATTCCCCAATTATCAATCACTTGCTTTTGCTTGTTAGTTCTGACAAAGGCATTGCCTTGACCAGAAGTCCAAATCTTACCAATAAACGCCTGATAGGTTGCAAAAATGTTATATACATATGTCAGGGAACTGCTGGAGGTGTAAGAACAATATAGGATCATATCTACATATTTGGTGGAAATGTGACAAAATATTAAGATTTTGGAAAGTTACTAAGCAGTTGATAAAAGATATCACAGAAATAGACCTACCTTTAAATCCAGAAATCTTTTTATTAAATATTACACCCAACGGTATAAAATATAATGAAAAATGTATTATTGTATACCTAACCACTATGGCAAGAATTTGTATTGCAAGAAACTGGAAGTCAGATAATATACCAAATAGGGAAGAACTGATAAATAAACTGTTTGAGGTAATTGAAATGGATAAATTAAATATGTTTTTGGCTGGAAAATCAGACGATAGATTTATCCTGAAATGGCATAAAGCCATAAAATGGTATGAGGAAAATCTGTAAACTAAACCCCCAAATGTTGACAAAGAGGGGATAAATGTATGTTCAAGATGGAAAACTGTAAATAAACTGTTTAAAAAAAAAAGCTAGTTAGGTCGCATACTCTTTCATGACCTATAGTAATGCTTGTGGGTGCATGTGATGCATGCTTGGGAGGTGGACCCCATTACCCAATTATCAATCACTTGCTTTTGCTTGTCAGTTCTGACAAAGGCATTGCCTTGACCAGAAGTCCAAATCTTACCAATAAACCTGCTTGAGGAATATTGCGTGAAGAGTTGTTTCTCTGGGGGCATGACAGATTTTAGTGCCCTGAGTAACTTTGCAGTACTTTCAAACTGCATGACAAACCCCTCTCCCCCGCTGACACTGAAGGCCGGGTGCACCCCTATCCAATGAAACCTATTCTTGCCTACTTACACAGCTTTTAGGTAAAGGGCTCTTTTTGTAGCAGGAACTCCTTTGCATATTAGGCCACACACCCCTAATGTAGCCAATCCTCCAAGAGCTTACAGAGCTCTTCTTACAGGGGCTACTGTAAGCTCTTGGATGATTGGCTACATTAGGGGTGTGTCACTTAATATGCAAATGAGTACCTGCTACAAAAAGAGCCCAAACCCTATATGGCCTAGTTGGTTGTTTTGCAAACAGAAACACCCAAGGCCAGAGTTTTAGAAGCAAAGAAAATAAAGCTGCTCTCGCCCTACCTGCACAACATTCTCAGAGATCAGAAAAGCACAAGACAGAGACACAAAAGCCCTGGCCTAAAACTGGGAAACACACCCTGAGAACTGACTAAAACAAACCGCAGTCCTCTTCCCCCCAGCCAAAAACCCAAAAAGATTAGCCACAGAACACAACCAAACAGCCCCAAGCAAAAACCAGCAACAAACAAGCAAAAACATAACTGTTTGTCTGACAAACCACAGCACTGAAGCAATGCCCACACACTCCCACACCCATCACCAGTACCCTCCCAAGCAACCAAAAGGAATAAAGCAGAACTTTTAAAAACAAGGCCTTCAGAAATCACAATGGAAAACCAGAACAAAACAACACCAGAGCACTATCAGGGACAACAAACACAAAAGACTGAAACCACAAACATAAGCTGCCCCCACCCCCAGCAAACCAAACCACACAAACAGCAGTACAGTTGCAAGAAATATATTTAAAAACCACCCAGAAAATTGCAATATTTAAACAACAACCAATAACAAAAGTTGAATCACAAAATTAAAAACATTGAGCAAAAAACCCCACCACACCAACAAGCAACTACTACAGTTAATTTTAAAAACCCAATCCAACAGAAATACTTTTAAATGCAAACCAAACTTTTAAAATTGTCACCAAAAAATTTTAACTTTAAAATATTAAGCCAAACCCCCACCCCACCCCCAATACGTAACTACAGTTAATTTAAGAACAATCCTACAGTAATACTTTTAAAAATGCAAAACAAACTTTCACCCAAAATTATTAACTGTAAGAGAGTAATGCTTAGCCAACCCCCACCCCATACCCAACAGAACTTTAACCCAAAGCCACCCCAAGCAGGTCACCCAACCTAAAGTAAAGGGACACTAATTTAAAAGGTCCTTTTACTATTATCCTCCTTTAAAAAAATATGTACTTTCCCCAAATCTTACCTTTTAGATGTCTTTTTCAGTCCAGGTAGAGTCCACCACACAGCCAGGCAGGCCAAGGCAGGCACATAGCAGCAGCAGCTGAAGGCCTGAAGCCAGAGGCTAGCAGCAGCCACCACACAATAGCCCAGCAGCAACACCAGCCTTACAAGGATGTGATTGGGTGTGGGGACCACTCTCCACCTCCGTCTCCCTCCCTGATCCCAGTGAAGACCAGGAGAAGGCAGGAAAAGGCTGTTTTAGGTAGGTTCTGCACTCTTCTTTCTTTATGCTTCCACCGCCCCCTTATTTTTATCCAACGCCCCCCAATTGCACCCAAGGCTTCTACCGCCCACCTGAATTGTTCCAGCGCCCCCAGGGCATTGTTCACTTTGGGAACCAGTGGGTTAGACCATGAGTAAGATGGCAAGAATAGTGCAGTTGCTAGACTATTCAGTTCCCGGGCTGCCAGCCCCACCCGACGGCTGTGCTGGCTGGGAGCTGCCTTTGCCACCCTGGAGGAGGAGTCAGCATCCAGCACTCCTTCATCCTGGTGCTGGGGAGGGGCGGGGCCGGAGTTCTCTTGAGCCGGCCCTTCCCTCCCTCATTCTGCACCTTTTCTCTCGGCTGGTAGGAGCTCTGTTCGGGAGCTCCTCTGTTGAACCGGGAGGGGGGCTTGTCGGCTGGGCGACTGGGGTCTTCAGCAGTGGGAATCGGTGGCTGCAAGGACCAGCAGATGACTAGCTGGTGAGGGAGATCTGGCGGGCTGGAATACATGCCCGTGGGTAATGGGGGTGTGTGATTGGGCCGTGTTTGGAGAGTCTGAGGGGCCTTTTTTCCCTACCTGTTTGGATTGGAAGCTGCAGGCTTGGGCGCAGGGCAGCTGAACTCTAGGGGACAGGGTTGGAAGCCTTGGTTTTCCCTGCCCTTTGGGCTCTGTTGGGTCTGGGGGTGTCAAGACAGAGCCAGGGAGCGCAGATTAATCAAAGCAAGTCGGATAAGCAGTCCGAGATTCTGCCAAGGAGTTCAGTCAGAAAAATGTTTAAACAAGTCCTAAGCAATTCACACAGCCAGAGTCAAACGTACCAGAGGTCAGAGTCCATAAATCAGGTGAATTCAGATAAACGCTGAGCCGAAGCCGTAGTCAAAACACGATGCCGAGGGTCAAGAAGCCAGAGTTCCAAAGCCGATTGACAAACTGCCAAGAGGTCAAAGGATCCGAAGCAAGAGTGCCTGGTTCTGTCAGCCGAAGTTGCCAGCACGAATTGCTCAAAGCACCAGGTCTGTTGAAATAGCATGCTGGCTCATTAATTCATTAGCTCCTGGAAACAAGGTTCAGGCTGCTGTCAAAACTCAGGACTGAATGAGCGTCGACTGCGCATGCGTGCAGCCTTCCTTCTTTCATTCAGCTCCTGTTGTCTTTGGTTTCTGAGCCGGTTAACAGGTAGGGGAGATTTGGGTGGTGATTCACTTGGGCCAGGCAGTGCCTGATCAGACGCAGGTGTCTCCTGGGGGTTGCTATTCTCCTCAGGACTTACATTTTCCTCAGTTAAAGGTGCCAAGTCCACTTGTTCCTGGCTGTCAGGCTCTGCTTCTGTAGCCACGTCAGGGGCAGGCATGACAGGGGGTTTGCCTAGGGAGGTTCAGTGGGGGCCTTTTTCTTTTCCACACCCCCCTCTTCCCCTCACTTGGAGGGAATTTGGCCTGATTATTTAGCTGGGTTGTGTGGGTCTGTTCCCATTGGCTTAATAGGTTTCACTTTCGTTGGCTTGGCTGAGTTTCTATTCCCCTGGGCTGAGTTTCTATTTCCCATGCCTAAGTTCTAATTCCCTAGCCTGAGTTTCTATTTCCCTGGGCTGAGTTTCTACTTCTCTGGGTTGAGTTTCTGTTTCCCCAGCCTGGCTGAGGGGAGTTGGCAGCCATTTTGTATTTCAGTGGCCATTTTTAGTAGGGCAGCCATTTTGTTTATTGGCTTATAGTGGGAGCGGAGCGGCATCCCTGTTTAGTTTTGTGGTTTCTACTTCTAACAGGACACTTGATTGAAAAGTGGTCATTTCGCATTTATCCTGATGGCAACCAAAAAAGGTAGTGGCCAGGCCAAGGGTAAGCAACCTGCCCCTAAGGCACCGCCTAAGAGGCCGGCTCCTGACCTTTCTTCTTCGGAGGATGAGGGTGGAGATGAGGTCCAACAAGCTATTCTATCACGGTTGCTGGCTGTGGAACAGGCCTCAGGTGTTTTACAATCTTGCATCCATGGAAGAGTTTTAAATGCATGGAAGCAGCTCAGACATGATGTGCTGAGCTACATGACAGCTTTGTTTTACTGACAAGATAAATTAAAATGGCTAAACTAACTAATCATTTTAACCTCAATTCCAAGGCTGGTGCTATGGTTACTAACACAGCACCATGTACTATTACAGAGACAATAAACAATGGAAAAACCAGTATATTCCCACACAGCAATTGTGCAGGAATATTTATGGTTTCTGATTGGATAAGTTGTTATGGAAGGATAAAATGTGTTCAGAATAACACAGGCTTATCTGTGGGAAGTGAGCAGTTAAATTCTAATTTATATCCCAGATACAGATACATGGTGACCCATTAAGCTGGAAAAGGAAACTACAACCCTGTCCTAATTTAAACAATTTGGCTAAGCCTCCAAGGGGGTTGTGATGGACCATTATTAGTTCTTCCTTGGTGCTTTATCTAGACTTTGAAGTTATTGGTCAAGATCAGGCCTACACCCTTATGTTCTGATTGGTTTAAAAAGACAATTCCCCAGCTGCAGGAAAATCCATAAATATCTTAGCTTGGTGTCATGATTGGTGTCAGGCTTTTGGAACCAGAAGATACAAGATCTAGCTGTTAGGGTCTCTGACTTGAACCCTTTCCTAGGAAGGGAAATGTAGAAGCTCTACTTTAAGTATAGCATTAGTGAATGGAATGCCTCTTCATATTTCTTTCTAGCATTTTGTTTAAAACTATCCCCAGTTATCTGTGCTTTCTATGATTCATGTTTAGTTATTAAAGTTTTATTTTACTCATCTTCTTTGGGTGTTTATTAAGCATGGCTTGGGGAAGATCTCACTCACCTCAAAGATTGGTGGGTTATGCTGACCATCTCCCTCAGTGGTGAAATTGACAGAACTAAAAATTGAAAGATGAAGTGGAGGGAGTGGGCCATGGGCAGCTGAGGACAGGGAGGGCTGGTAAGTGACAAAAACAATTTGAGCATATGGACAAGATACCAGCATTCCCAGTGGCCATGGAAGCACAGTGATTGAAGACCTCTGACTCATGTATGGACTGCTGTCTTGATAACTTCATAAATTGTGTTACCTACAGTAGCTAATTAATTTGTGGAACATTTCAGGCCAATTTTTTTATTACTAGAGGCAGAAATAATGATCCAAAAGTAGTTTTCAGAATTACGTGCAGCATGAGAGTGAGTGTGTTCCCTCAAACACATTTTGTTTTTGAAATAGATGTCCCATGCAATGCATACAAATCCTTAGGAGACTAAGGGCTTTAAGGGGGGGGGAAATCCTATGAGATATTAGTGCTTATGATATTTTAAGTGTAAAAGAAGAAGAGAAGAGAGGAGAGATTGGACACCTGAAGGAAATGTCACCTGAATGAAATGAATTTACATGAGGAGATATGATCGTGTGTGTGCTTGGATTGATCTGGTCTGAATATATATACCTGGAAAATACCAGTAAGTAGTCAGTCAGTATTCTTTATTACAGTTATAGACCAGCTTAATACAAAACAAGATATTACACGTCCATGAATTTTAGCTAAAATGTGATACCAGTATACATTAAAAATTAAAAGAAATTATATACAAATATGATAATTTTGAGTGAGTAAATACAATAGTCATAACAATATTATCTTATAAAATTAATATACTACAAGACGGGGACCCGCGATACTCGCGGGGGGGGGAGAAGAGCTCCGTCTCCTCCATCCCCCCCCTGCTCGATGTCCCGAGGAGGCGGCAGCGGCAGCGAGGCCGGTCCGCCCCCCGCCTGCCCGGCTCTGAGGCGGAGGCGGCGGCGGAGAGGCCAGTCCTCCCCCCCTTTGCCGGGCTCGGCGGTGGCGGCGAGGCCGGGCTCTCCCCCGCCCCCCCTGCCTG
>NW_015176003.1:34785-51947 GCF_001447785.1 Gekko japonicus
CGCGGGCTCTCTCTCTCTCTCCCCGTCTCTCTCTCTTTCCCCCCCCTCGCCACTCTCTCTCTCTCTTTCGGCCCCCCCTCTCGCCACTCTCTCTCTTTCTCTCCGTCTCTCTCTCTGTTTCCGCCCCCACTCTCTCTCTCTCTCTCGCTTTTGCCCTCCCCCCACCAGCTCCAACCCGAGGGCCACGCGGCCTCGGCTCCGTCTCTTTCCGGCTCTCTCCCCCCCTCACCGTCTCCGAGGCACCTCGCACTCTCTCTCTCCCCACTCCCCGGCTCCGGCGGCAGTGGCGACGTTCTAGAACGTCCCCTGCGCACGCGCAGGAGACACTCTTGCACTTTTGGGGGGATTTAAACATCCCCCCCCAAAAAAATTTCAACTTTTTTTATTTTTGTGCACACGTGGGGACTGCCCCACGTGTGCACAAACCTCCCCCGGCCCCCCAGCTGCCCCCGGAGCACTGATTTAGCGATCCACACTCCGGGGGCAACTTCGCTATTAGATATATAGATTTATGCCAAACCAGTTTGTGTATTAAGTTAAAAATATGTTACTACTATACATTGTTATTATTCATTGTTATCTGAAATATTCTGTCAGGCTTTGCAGACTGCTGCACAAAATTTTACGGTACATACTGTGACCTGTACATTTTCTCCCATGAGCAGCATTGCAATATATGCTTGATTTGAACAGGCTGAATTTCTATCAAGTAAAGGGGATATATACTTTGAGCAGATCTTTTGATGGAATGGAGCTCCCGCCCGCCTGGCAATGCCACTGGTGAACCGGGACTATTTTGCCACCCCGAAGAATGGGGTCAGCAACAGAACAGGACGCATCCTGACGTGGCGGGGGGCGGAGCTGGCTATTTTAAAGTAGGCTAGGCTCTGCTCCCGCCTGGCAGTTGCTCTGTGTGCTCACTTGTCTAGGAGCACACAGAGGAGAGCTGCTGGGGCTGGCCTACTTGTGGCCTTTTGCGGCAGAGGCGGCCCAATTCAGTGACAGCGTCTGCGGCCTGATTGCAGCGGCGGTGGCAGCCTGAGTCCGGCAGCAGCCTGTTTCGTGGGGGCCCGTTGGCAATGACTGCTGGTGGGGGCAGAGATCCCAGGAGCGTGCTGTTGCGGCGGTGGCCCTTCTGGAGGCGGCGGTGGCCTGTTGGAGGCAGTGGCTCATTTAAGGCAATGTTAGGGACAGCGTTAGGAGCCCAAGGCGGTGGGGCTGCTTGGTGCGGCCCCTCGCCATTTTTGTTAACAAACAAAGGTAAAACTTGAAAAACGCACATATACATTCCGGGGCTGCGGCCATGGCTTGGTCTTTGAGGTGTGTCTTGCGGTCGCAGGCAGTCCTTGCTGGCCTGATCTTTGGGACCGCATCAGAGGCTGGTGGTTCCCAGTTTTTTTAAAACAACAGAAATACACACACACATACACACCTGCATGCCCCTCTTCTTAGGTTAGGGGGAATCCTTAGTGGGCTCAGTCGTAGGATGGCTGCAGTGGGTGAGTCTGCATCATTGCCACCCCCTCAAGTAGCCCCCAACCCAGTTACTGCCCACCCCATTTACACCCCCCCCAAATAACAATTTATTTCACTGTGAGCCAAGTTTTGGTGGTGCCTGCAATCGGTAAGGCTGCTTGCCCCTCCCCTCAATGTCATTTATGTAACCAGGAACCTGACAGTAGTATAGCTGGGGGCATCTTGTTCCATAGAATTGAACCCCTTGATTCAATTTGCTTAAAACTTGGAGAGTATTTAGTGAACTAAGGTCCCTGAACTCTTGAGTTATTTGCTTGAAAAACAGCCACTCTGCCCACCTAGAAGAGGGCCCCCTTTCGGAATAATAGAACCTGATTAATTCCAGAATCCTGAGGGGGGGAAATTGAACAAATCCTGAAGTGTTATCAGGGGCCCCAAATACTAGTATCTATGCCCTTTCTGAAATCCAAATTAAAAATAGCATTTTTAGGTGGACATCCCTAATGATTGGCAAATGGCACATTTGATAGATGGCACTATAATCCAAGAAACATTTCAGGTCCAGAAAATCTAGTCCACCTCTGTCTGTTTTATCTGTAAATGATTTCTGTAAATGATTGAGTGGAAATTGAAACTACTTCTTGCCAAACATTATCTAACATTGAGAGGAGGTGAGCTAGCATGCTTCAGTCTTTCTGAATCAATAAACTTGTATTGGCCAGTGATTAACGAAATAATAATATATCTGGGCAATTGTTCCAACAATTGTTTGATGATTCAGAAAGTTTATGAAATAGCTGTCAATTGCAATTTTGTGTGCTTTTGCATCTTCTGTATTGAACTGAACTTCCACTTGCCAAAGTATTTTATCTTCCAGAATTAGACATTCTTTGCCTGAATCTGAAATCAATGTAAAATAGTAGAAATTCTGGGCATAATCAATCCAAATGTAAGTCCCTTCAAGTTCCATTAATTTCATTTGGAAAGTTCAAAGTACTTAAAATCAGGAGCAAGGCTGATATTTTGTGCACAATAAATTGGGGAAGATCTGTAAGACAATGGGATTTATTTTGAAGCAAGCATGCAGATTGACACTTAAAATGAATCAATTTGCTTTCCCCTATGCTCTGTGTTTGAAAATCTGCATCTTGTTCAGTCTCAAAACTTAATGAGAAGGCCTGTCAAGAGCCACCATGGGCCACCAGACAAGATTCCCTTTAACCCCCCATCTCAACCCCAATTAATATGAAAACAGATCATATGACTTAACCAACTCCATGGGATCTCCACAAGATGAGGGACCCAAGAACTTTGCCCCCCATCCTCCCTTGACAGCCTTGTTTTTAAGCCTTTTAAAAAATTGATATAAAAGGCACACTTTCCACGTCCCAGTAGCTTCAGAGATTTGTGCATCTGCTTAATTGTTTCCTGTAGAAGTCAGTGTAATGTACAATGTATGTTTTTATATTAGATGCATTTTTATTACACTTTTTGATTTTTTCTAGGAATGACCTTTAAAAACATTTCTTAAAAACCCTTCAACTCAATTGGAAAGAAAAGTAAAATATTGAAAATATAGTTTGAGTCCGGAGGAACCTTTAAAACATTTTTTTTTAATTCAAGGTGTGAAGAAATGCCTTTTTTTCTTTGGAGGTTTGAAATGAGCAAAACCTTCACTCTGAGATTTAAGTTTTCCCCCTCTCTCTCTCTGGGCACAGAATAGGCAGGGAGGAGGAAGTTCAGTTGCTTTCCAGATGTACCTCAGTCCACCTTCATACAAATGCTAATAGATCAAGCAGGCGAGATAATGGGATGGTTGAGCTCCCCCCCTTCAATCAGGGGACAGAGCTTTGGAGGTATTAAATACTAGAGAGACTTCAGGAAAGAAAATTTTGGAATCTTCAAGAAAAGCACCTCTAACGCAGCCTGACCTGGTCAGTAAGTGGGGAAAAGAGAGGTGATAAAAATTCCTTGCAGCAAGGTGGAGAGTTCTTTTGTGCTGATTCTATCAGAACAGATATAACTCTTTTCTTTTTTCCCCCTTCCCCCTAGGGGGAGGTTTTTATTGGGGTTTTTTTCAGACTACAAAACTACAACAGAAAATGTAGGAAAGGAAACTACATCTAGGGAATAAAGAAAAAAGACCCACAACTAACTAAAAACCCAAGAGTAGGAGATCATACATCAGTTTAACACCATGCTATTTTCAAAAAGCTACTAATAATACAATGAATTTAGTCGGTTATGCTAGATTACTTATTGTTTAACCATCCCTTTAACTGTTTAAAGAAATTCCCAGAGCATCCCCAAGTTATTTCTACATTTTTTCAGGCACAAATCAGAGTCGTTCAGCCTTTATTTATTCTTATCTTTTCTAATCCTCAGTTTATAGGGGCTTTTGGGGGCAGCCACCTTCTTTTCAGAAGGGGAGTCCTTGTCCAAAGACGAGGCCATCAGATTTGCTTTCTTTTTCCTCTTCTTTGCCCTCTTCTGGTTCCCTAAATTGTGTCTGCAGTAATTCACGTGCTTTAAAAACAGTCAATCTTTTCTTTTTTATCGTTAATCTTAAAAATGATGCCTTCTGGGGTTAACCACCTGTAACTGATGCCATTTGCTTGTAAGAAAAGGATTAATTCTTTATAATTCTTTCTCTTCTGTCTTATATCAAATGGAATATCTTTTGAAATCCTGATATTATTGCCCCCAATTTTCAAGGGTGTTCCCGAATTTGCTTTCAAAATAGCATCTCTCACATGTCTCTTCGAAAATCTGACCACTATTTCACCAGGCAGATTATTTTTCTTGATGTAAAGCTTTGCCTCTTCTGTAGCTTGCTTCATTTCCAGCTTTTGCACTTTTTTCTTAACTTTTTTAGTAGTGACGTCCATTTCCTTCACCTTCTCTCCCATTTGTTCTGTTGCTTTTAAGGATTGAATCAGTTGCATGTGCTGGGCTGCGACACTCTACCCAATTACTGACAGTTGTTGTTTAATGCCAGTGATCTTTTCCAGCAGGGGGCGCAGGGAGTCAGCTAAGAGTTTTGAGAGCTCAGTGACCTCATCCGACCGAGGACTGGCCCCTAGTTTCAATTTCAACAGCTTCTCTTTCTCCGGTTTCTTCCCCGCCATCTTTTTGGATTTGTTTACTTTTCAAAGAAGTTGCTAAAGTTTCTGATATTTGCCCAAACACTTTTCTGCACTCTGGTAAGTCTCTTAAAACAGTTTTAGTCACTTATTTTTCTGCTCCCCCCTCTTTCCTTCCATGTTTCGTCTATGCATTTGGGAGGGATCCCTCCTTCGCTCACTTTCCCGTTGCTCTTTAGGGGGGGGCAGCTTCTTTCTGTATATTCATGCTCGCTTCAACCTGACTCACAGTTCGTTGTTGGCCATTCAGCCTCGCTCGTCATCATTTATTTCACCCAATCTCCAATGCTTGTCCCGGTCAGCAGCACTCATACCATGCAATCACTCAGTGGCAGGACCTTCAGGGGGGAGGGGTGCCTTAATTTTCTGGCTTTTGGCCATCAAAGAGATCACCCCTCAAAAGCCCCCTGGCTGGGAGTCTTTTACCAAGGCTCTGGGGGGGTCACGACCCGTCGGACCCTCTCCCACACGCTGGTGTGCAGTTTACATCCCCGGGACATCTGGGAGATGTGTCTGCCTGCGTGTCGCCATAACCTGGAAGCCAGAACAGATATAACTCTTAACTGAGGTCTGGAGGAGATGGCCATTAGCCATGGGGTGGCCTGGTCAGCTACAGAAAGCTTCAAGTTAATCAAACTCCATAGAGATCTGTAACATCCTAAAGCCAAGGACCCTGTCCTGTATTTTAACATCTGAGTGATAGGGCATATATAGAGAGAAGTGTGGCAGAATTTGGGGTTCAGTGAACCTGAGCCTTTTTGTTTTTCTATGCTATGTAGATTTTGCTATAGCTGACTTCTATTTCTTGGTTCTGAAGTCCCATAAGCCTTTGTTCTTCTGCTGGCAGCCTAGGCTTAGAAACTAAAGCCTTGCTCTGTAGATGTATCTTTGCCTGAATTCATATTTCACAGCCTTCCAAGTGCCAGACTCCAAAGCTTAAACATGTTTGCCTAGGTCATTTTGGCATCACTGTTAATAAAATATATCTAGGCAAAAGTTCATACTAGCAAAAGTTCATAGGTACATAGGTTCCTGACTTTTAAGAGCTTTAAAGGTAAGCACCAAAACCTTGAATCTGATCCGGTGCTCCACCAGCAAGCAATGCAGTTCATGTAGCACTGGATGTATGTGTGCCCTCCATGGGGTCCCTGTAAGGACCCATGCTGCTGCATTTTGTACCAGTTGGAGCCAGTTGGAGCCTGGAGGTGATCATTGCATGGATTACTGTGGCAAGGTCAGGGCGAGACAGATAGGGGGCCAGTTAGTGATCAGGGCCTCCATAGATAGAATGAGATCCAAGATCACCCCTAGACTCCTGACAGTGGGTGGTGTCAGAGGCACCCTATCAAGGGCTGGGAGTTGGCTACCCAATCCGAAATCCCACCTCTCCACTGCCAATCAGCTGTCCAGAGGGGGGACTTACTGCAAAAAAGGGAGCAACATCCACCATTTTGGCAACATGCCTACGTGACTTCAACATAACCCAGAAGTGACATAGACATGTTGGGGATGTTGGGGTGACACTCTGGTTTTTGGGCAAAATCTACCATAGAGTTTTTGCCCCAAAACCAGAGCATTTCCCCCAAAGTCCCCAATGTGCCTACATCACTACCAGGTCATGTTGGAAGTCACATGAGCATGTTGCTGAAACATTGGGTGAGACTCCTTTCGAAGAAGATGAAGAGGAGGAGGAGGAGATTGCTTACATTTCTGCTTTTGCTTACATTACTAGCTTAACTGAACTTTTATTTGTGTGTGTGTGTATAAACTGTGCCCCCAGATGCCCTAGAGGCCACAGACTGCATGTGGAGGGGAAGGTACTGCAAAAAAGGAACCCTGCTCCCTGGCCCTGAGTTGGCATAAAGCCTCTGTTATGGTGGGCCAACTGGACCAAAAAAAGGTGAGTAGCCTTGGGGAAACCATCCCTGGCCACAATGAGGAAGGGGTGGTTAAAGGGAGAATTGGTGGCAAAGTGGATGTGGGGTGAAAAACGTCTAGCCCAGTGTGGAGGCTTTACTATGCCCGGGAGGCTGAAGAATGACATACAAGGAGAGGGATTGGTAGGGAGTGGACCAGGCCACCTAGTGTTGGATTGAGGGAGAGAACAGCCACATGGCAGCTGCCCAAGTAAGTCCTCCTTCCACTGTCCTGCAGCCCAGCTCACTGCTGCTTCTCTCACCTCTCTTCTTGCCCTGGTCCCTCTGACTGTTCTCATGACTCCATGCTGCTGGCCTGAAAAAACACTGCCGTGGTAGCTGCAATGAAGCTGCCTGTGGGCCAAGAGTCCTCTTCTGTGCTGCAGCCCAAATTGCTGCTGCAACCGATCCACATGCAGAATGCACTCGTGGTCTTTGCTCCCAGCCTTTGTGTCTGCAACCGCCCCTTAAGTAGAGCACACACTGCACCAATGGCTGGAATTGTTGAAGCTGAAATTGGGAAGGCCCGACAGCCACATGACCTTAAAAGAACAAAGCCGTCCCCCAGACTGCCCCCACTGCAGATGAGGCAGAGAGCTGTTGGTCACTGCTGGGTTCTCCCAGATAGCCATGGCTGTGCAGTGTGACCCTGCATGACTGTGAAGCCTGCCCTTCAATCCTCCCCTCCATAAAACAGCCCCAGGTAAGTTGAAGGTCATGGATCTCTTCATCGAGATAACACTTCTAAGGGTACTTATAGGAAGAGATGTTTGTAAGTACCAGATGCAATGAAATCATGTGCCATGTACCATCAAGCCAAGTGAAAACTGGGCCAACTCCTTATTTGCTGCTGTTCTTGAAACATGTAGCAGGTTCAGTATGGATAACATGGTAATATCAAATTAGGAGTGCAGCAGCTTCTCATGCTGAGTGACATGTTGTCCAGAAGTGATCTAGACTGGGGGAGGAACATCCTTACTTTATGAGTATTTTAACTTTGTATGGATTAGAAATGTTAAGGGGAGGTAGTGGTAGTAGCAAGACAGGAAGAACCAAGACAGGAAATACCCTAAGACTGGGGATAATGTAATCTAACCAATGTTAAAATCATTTGGGTTCCCTTGATTCCAGCTGGAGAGAGAACTCCCTGCCATTAAAATAACTGAGATTAAAAAATGCTTATCTTTGGCATGCCATTGTCCCATCGCATCCAGTAAATCATCTAATAATTGTATATAGTACAAACATAATGAACCACTGGATACAAGAAAGGCATACTCACCCTAGGCCAGGACATTTCTAAGACCACAGCAATGCCATGATTGGTTGATTTTCATAATGAGGCAACGCTTGGAGCAATTTTCTCTGGTTTTTGTGATGACTGTTTTTCTCAGGGAGAAAGATTTTTTTCCTCAGAGCTCTATGAGCTTCACAGTCCCCCCCCCTTTCTTACTCTAGCATTTTGTTGATTTTTCCCTCTGCCACATTTCACAGTATATGACATTCCTGTCTGAAATATAAACTTAACTCAGCAGATAGCTTTGGACATGGCCAGGCACAAAACTTATTGCTAACACTGACAAGAGGAGAAAACCTAATGGGAAAAGACTTTCAGTAGATTCACTAAAATATATTTTATCATGGTAAAACAGAGGAAAGAAAAGATGGGAGCAATGTGCCCTAGAAACATGATTTGTGTGCCTGCTCAGCTCTGGGTAGATGGCAATAGTTAGATTTGAGTCCAGTAGCACCTTAAAGATCAAGAAGACTTTGAGGGAATGAGCTTTCAAGAGATAAAGATGCCTTTGCTTGATATGTATGGCAGTAGTATAGAAACACATGCGATCTTCTTTCACAACAACATACATAGCTTTCATCCCATTGACTCAATCTAACAATTGCATGTATAGATTTGTGTAGCACTGTCAACATACATGGTACTTGACAGCATAACTGGAAAAGATAAGTTCTCCCCTCAAGGAATTTATTATTGAAACTTTAGCAGTGTGGAGAGATATGAAAGGGGAGAGAGTCCAAAGCCAATGGGAGAGACCAGGAAAAGGAGGTGACCAGGGACAAGTTTTTTTCAGTGGTGGCTCCTCACCTATGGAATGGCCTCTCCCTTGTTCACAGGGGTCTTACCCTAGTCTCTTTTAGGTGCCAGGCCAAACCATTTTGTTTCACCCAGACTTTTAACTAAGGGGTTGCTCTTCAATCATTAAAAAACCCACCTCTGCTTCTAGCCTGAAGACTGTTTTGCAAGGATCATTATATGCTATATGGTTAGGGTTTTTTAAATGTTCTGGTTATGTTTCTACTGCTATTTATGCTTTTTAATGATTTTAGCATCTCCTTCGTGAGCTGCCTTGAGTAGGTTCTCCATGGAGCTGAAATTTTCTAAACCAATGCCTAAAGAATAGGAGGTGAACAAGAGTAAATGCAGTTATACACATTTCAGCTTTGTTGTGGAGGAAGCAAAACTTTAGCTGTTCTTGAGCTGGGTTATTAGATTGTAAGGTTATAATGACAACACAACCATTTTTTTTTAAAAAAGCTATACACACCCAGCATTAGTGGCTGCTTTGAACAACTCCCTCTGCTGTTGAGCATCCATCTTTATGCATCATGTCAGGAGCTGCAGCAGCACCCCTGTAGCTCTGGAGGTTAGAAATGCATTTGTCTTAAATGTCTGTGATGCATATACCTGTGTCAAGGGAGTAATGAAATGACATGACAACATAATTCATGCCGATAGGAGTAGGCTATGGGACCTTAAATATGTGTTCTTGTTTCACACATTTATCACACTAGCTGTCTGTATCAGCTGGAGACCCTGAATAATCTAAGTCTGATGATTTTGTGAACAATCATTTGGAAACATCTGTTGTTAATTTTTATGCAGTCTGCAATTGGCCCATATTTACAAGTTAACTGGGTCTTGGATCACACTGAGCATTTTTTGCTCATAGAAGGATTTCAGTCAGCAAATGGTGAGTTCCTTGCCTCCACCTCCCACTACAGTCTAAAGTCTAAAGAGCCTGAAGTCCCCCCCACTTAATAAAATGGGACTTGGTTTTTTTTAAAGATGAAGATTTTAGTTTATTAAGACAAACATAAAAAACGTACAAAAAACAGAACAGACACATGAAACATATATGTTACATCATTAAGACATCTGTTATACTACTTACAGTATCCATTTGCTTATTAGTTATATAAAACAGTATCATTTGTTTATGAGAACTGCATATATATGCAGGCAATTTCTATAATGTCTCTAGTTTTAATAAAAGCTTATATAGTTTGTTAAGTATTGACTCAACGCCGTCTCGTAAGTAACAGTGAATCAGCTTTATTGGTTCAAACAGGAACAGTGAAGAACACATGACAACAAATGGTGGAGCAGGGCTCCTTTTAAACTATCCCGGGCTGGTGTGGCCATGCCCTAGAATAGTTAAGGACCAATGGCATTACATAGATAACATCCAATCAGATCAGTTCCCTCCTGAACATTTCTCTGCACTCTGATTGGGTACATTCATACATCAGCCAATAATATTGTTACAGCTTACAATCCTTCTTTTGCTTTCAAGCTTAACATGGCTTTTGATATAGCTAAAGACATAACATACTTCATTTACTGTATTCTTCCAGCCATGTATAAACTCTTGATGATGTATTTTGAAATTTTTCTTCTTGGTGTCTGTTCAAAAATAAAGGCAGTTTATCCATCTCAGCAGTTTCAAGCGTTTTGGTTATAATTTCTTCTTTTGAAGGTATTTCATCTTTTCTCCAGTATTTAGCATACAACATTTTCGCAGTAGTTAATACATGTATAATAAGATAAAAGTTTTGTTTCTTACAATTTTCTGGTCTAATCTATATATATAAAAGAAAGTCCCCTCACAGTAAAATCAACACCCAGGTCAAACTGCTGGACCTAGAGACACCAAATTTGGGAAGAGCACAAATTTGGGGAGAGGGTGAAGGTGCTTGCTAAGAAGGGGTTTTTTTTAGAAATTAGACCCCTAAGTGGGTCAAAAGGGGGTAAATGTTCTCCCCCCATTTATTTCTATGCAGCTGCCAGGCAGCTATCTCTCTGCACCCCCCATTCTCTGACTGGTCAGCTGCAGAGCTCAGTGTTCTGAGGTAAAAAAAAACCCTCAACAGTTACAACAGACTGCAGAGAGCTAATGACGGTTGAGGAAATCAGGAGTGGCCAACAACCACCTGTGAGGTAAAGCAAAGCTGCTGGCCCAGCGTCTCTGATGGCTTCCAACACACTCCCCCCACCTCCTACACCTAACAGATGGTTGTCTGTCAGGTGCAGCCTCACCTCCACAGTGACTTCTAATACTCCTCCCCCCTCCCCTCCTACACTGGACAGACAGCTTCCTGTCAGGTGTAGGAGAGGAGGTGGGATGCTGACAGCCGCCGGGGAGGTTTGCTCAGCAGGATTGCCTTAGCACTGCTGCTTGCCCAGCCTCCCCAATGCCTTTAAATACAATCCCCCCCAACACCAAACAGGCTGATGTCTATGAGGTGTAGGAGCAGAGCCAGGGTATGAATGTTTATGGGGAGAAAGGTAAAGGTTCCCTTGCGTGAAAGCCAGTCGAATCCGACTCTAGGGTTGCGGTGCTCATCTTCGTTTCAAAGCCAAAGAGCCAGCACTGTCCGAAGACATTTCCGTGGTCATGTGGCAGGCATGACTTAACACCAAGGCGCACGGAACGCTGTTACCTTCCCACCGAAGTGGTACCTATTTATCTACTTGCAATTTCTTGCTTTCGAACTGCTAGGTTGGCAGGAAGGGCAGAACCACCAATGTGGTCTAGAGAGAGATCCTTCTGTAGAGAAATAAAGTACATATGTCTCACTTCATTTCTTACACTACAGTCTTCTCTGTTAGAATTCGTACAACAAATGTCACATTTCAAATTTCACATAATCAGTATTATAACTGGATTTATTGAACTTAAATACCGTAGTGAAACACGGGTAGTGGGCTAGTATTCAATAAGAATAGTTCAGGGGTAAACGGTATAGTACATTTTAACATTTTTTGTATCACTTTACGGATCCAGGCCCAATATTTTTTAACTCTATCACATGTCCACCACATATAAAAAACGAGCCAGCAACTTTTTAACATTTCCAACAAGCATTAGATAGTTCAGAGTAAAATTTTGGAAACATATCTGGACTCATATACCATCTATAAAACATTTTTTATATATTTTCTTTATATGAGATTGCTTTAGTAATTTTTGCATTCATTTTCCATATTTTATTTATTTATTGTCAAATTTATACCCCGCCCTCCCCACAAAGCAGGCTCAGGGCAGCCTCCAATAACATAAATACATGATAAAAACATACATAATACAAATTAAAACATAACAGTTAAAAATAATACATTACAAAGTGCTGGTGGCAGTTAAAATTCAATCAGAAGGAATGCTTTCAGATGGATTTCCAGCTTCCAGCATAAAAGTACTTAGATGTTATTCTGCTCATCAACTCTTATGGCAGCTGCTTGATGATAACTTTGCAGGCCGTGCACTGTGGCGGCGGACCCTAATTATATGCCTGGTGGAAAAGCTCCGTCTTGCAGGCCCTGCAGAACTGCGAAAGGTCCCACAGGGCCCTGATCTCCTCCGGGAGCTCATTCCATCAGGTAGGGGACACCATCGAAAAGGCCCCAGCCCTAGTAGCAGCTAGCATTGCCTCCCTTGGGCCAGGGAGGGTCAACCGATTTTGAGACCCAGACCATAGTGCTCTCTGGGGTATATACGTTGAAAGGCGGTCCCGTAGGTATGTTGGACTCCGGCCATATAGGGCTTTAAAGGTAAGAAGCAGCAGCTTGAAGCGGACTCGGTATGCTATTGGCAGCCAGTGCAGTG
The DNA here is from genome assembly GCF_001447785.1 of Gekko japonicus. Taxonomy (NCBI): domain Eukaryota; kingdom Metazoa; phylum Chordata; class Lepidosauria; order Squamata; family Gekkonidae; genus Gekko; species Gekko japonicus. The sequence goes on from NW_015176003.1 coordinate 47,224, forward strand.
TCCAGCACAGGCTGGATGTGCTCCCATCTAGGGAGACCCATCAACAGCCTGGCCGCGGCATTCTGCACTAGCTGTAGCTTCCAAATTTGTGACAAAGGCAGCTTCATGTAGAGAGTGTTACAGTACTCTAGTCTCGAGGTGACCATCGCGTGGATCACTGTAGCCAGGTCAGTGCGGTCGAGGAAGGGAACCAACTGCCTAATCAGCCTAAGATGATAAAAGGCCAACTTGGCAGTGGCCGCTACCTGGGCCTCCATAGTAAGGGAAAGCTCCAGGAGCACTCCCAAACTCTGAACCTCTGGCACTGGGACCAATACAGCCCCCCCAAAGGTCGGGAGTGGGACCCCCACCCCCGAACCGCCCCGACCCAGGCACAGGATCTCCATCTTTGCTGGATTCAGTTTCAGCCGACTCAGTCTGAGCAACCCAACCACGGCCTGCAAAGCAGAATCCAGGTGTTCTGGTCTGGAGTCTGACTGGCCGCCTAACATCAGATAGATAGCATACTGATGACCACCCAGCCCATACCTCTGGGCAATATGGGCAAGGGGGCACATATAGATATTGAATAACATCGGGGACAGCACAGCCATCTGAGGCACACCACACTCAAGTGGGTACCTCCTGGACCACTGTTCCCCTAGCACCACCCTTTGTCCCCGACCCTGGAGAAAGGAAGCAAGCCATTGCAAGGCGAGCCCCCTAATCAACACATCGGCGAGGCGATGGACTAGTAGCTGGTGGTTGACCATGTCAAACATGGCCGACAGATCTAGCAACAACCGTACCGCGGTTCCGCCTCAATCCACATGTCTCTGGAGGTCGTCAGTCAGAGTGACTAGCACTGTCTCATGACCCGGACAGAAGCTGGACTGGAAAGGATCTAACATGGAAGCATCATCCAGAAAACCCTGCAGCTGCATCGCCACCGCCCTCTCAACCAATTTGCCCAAATAGGGCAAATTGGAAACCGGCCGATAGTTGGCCAATTCGGCCAGGTCTAAAGATGTTTTTTTCAAGAGAGGGCGGACCATCGCTTCCTTGAGTGCCCCAGGGAACTGCCTCTCTAAGAGGGACGTTGATAATCTCTCTTAGGGCACCTCGAAACCCCTCGTGGCCAGATTTAATAAGCCAGGAGGGGCACGGATCAAGACTGCAAGAGGTTGGGTGCACAGCTGCGAGTAGACTGTCAACTTCCTCTAGCCTGAGAGGGCTGAAGCGATCCAGGATCGAAACTGAAGATGTGCAATGGGCCTCAAGCTCACTCACTGTTTCAAGTGTGGCGGGGAGGTCGCGGCAAAGCACCAAGACTTTATCTGCAAAATAGCTCGCAAATGCCTCACAGCCAATTTCCAATTCGCTAGCATTTGGTCTGCCCTGTGGCAGAGCTTTTATCGACCAAATCATCCTAAATAATTGGGCTGGGTGAGAGCTAGTGGACGCAATCGCTGCCGCATAGAAATCCTTCTTTGCGGCTTTGACTGCCATCTCATAGGCTTTCATAAACATCCTATAAGATGTTCTTGTTGCTTCGTCGGGTTAGAACGGATAAAAGGAAGTACTTCTTCACCCAAAGAGTGATTAACACATGGAATTCACTGCCACAGGATGTGGTGGCGGCTACAAGCATGGACGGCTTCAAAAGAAAATTAGATAAGCATACGGAGCAGAGGTCCATCAGTGGCTATTAGCCACAAGGTATAGATAGGGACTCTGGGGCAAGTGATGCTCTGTCTTCTTGGTGCTTGGGGGGGGTCAACAGTGGGAGGGCTTCTAATGTCCTGGCCCCACTGGTGGACCTCCTGATGGCACTGGTATTTCTGGCCACTGTGTGATACAGAGTGTTGGGCTGGATGGGCCTTTGGCCTGATCCAACATTGACGTCTCTTATGTTCTTATGTTATGTCTCGAGTTCGACGCCACCATCTCTCTTCATCAGCCGTAGCTCCTGGGTATACCAAGGAGCCAGCTTAGTGTAAGGGTGTAGAGGGCACCGTGGAGCGATCTCATCAATGGCTTCAGAGAGCCGACTATTCCAGTCCTCCACAAGCTCATCTAACGAGGTGCCAGGGGGCATCAGATCCCACAGAGCCATCTGGAGCTGCACTGGGTCCATCTGGCTCTGCGGGCGAGCCAAAATATGCTCACCGCCTACACAGGGTCGGGGTGGTACATTCAGGTGGGCCCCCAGGGCATGGTGGTCTGACCATGGGACTGCCGAAGCAGTAATCCGGTCCACTGTTACCCCCACCACAAAGATCAAATCGAGCGTGTGCCCAGCCTGGTGAGTGGGGGTCATTACATATTGGGAGAGTCCCAGAGCCTCTATGGAAAACACCAGATCTGCTGCCTGAGTAGAGGTTGCGTCATCAGCATGGACATTGAAATCACCCAAGACAATCAGTCTAGGGTGTTCCAATGCCCAGCCTGCTATGGCCTCCATCAGGTACACCAGCCAAATCGCCAAACTCTCCTCAACCTCCCAAACCAGGCCAGCACACTCGATGCCCATGATCCTCGGAGGTGGAAGTGCCCTAAAGGAGTAAGCCTCCGGGATGAATAGTGCCACTCCTCCCCCCGGCCCCTAGTCCAAGATTGGTGAAGGACCGTAAACCCTGGCACATTGATCAATATTATGTTTGTGTATCAGAGTTATTAGGGCTTCATTCCTGGTATCTCGGACTTTACCTTCAGTCAATATGTCATGTATTACAAGTTTTAAGGGGAATATCTGTTGGTCTTCAAGAGTTTGATAGAATTCTGCAGGAAAGCCACCTGACCTGGGGTCTTCCCTTTTTTCTTTTTTTACTGTGATCTATATAATTCCATTATTTTAAAAATATGATTGTTAGAATGATTGACTTCTCATAGCTGAAAGATCAGTAGAAGACTGACTATGTTATTAGAGGACTATATTCGTTAAATTTACTTAAAATTTATATATAGTAGAAAAATAAATAGATATATGGCAGGAAAGAAAATTAGTAACTATTAAAATACACAATATTGTTAGAAAGATACTTGTTAACTTGGTTAACTTGGTAACTTGGTAAAGCTTTATGTAATTTTTGTTTTTATGTTACGTATGAGCAAACTGAATAGATACTGTTACAATGTAATTCTCTCACTTTCTTTTCCTTTTTTCTTTTTGAAAACCAATAAAATTTGAGTTGTAGCTGATTGTCTATCTAAACCTTCTTTACTATTTTATAATTAAATGTTTCATTTATGTAAATGTCTTTCTGTTATGTTATTTTTATTTTCAGCTACAACTCAAATTAAACCATTATAATATTTATATATTTTTCTCTTTTTTATTTTATTTTTCATAATGATCATAAGCCTATGTCTTTCTCTTTCTACGTCTTGAAGGTGATCTTTATTTCTTCCTTTGTATGTTCCATAGTTCCACTGGATAAAGTTTCCTGTCTGATATTGTTATCCATGTTCTTTTGATTTGCAAAAATCAGGCCATATGACAACTCATCTTGTATTCTCTCTTCTGGCATTTCAAGAGTTTAAAAAGTTATTACTCTTCCCATATTTTTTTACACTGATTTTTGTTGCTTTTTATGGGGTATCTGGGATCTTTGTCTAAAAGCAGAGTTTCATGGAGTAGTTCATTTTGGTTGGAATCCTGCTCCTTTGCTGGGCATATTACAGTCAATTGATCTTCCTTCTCATTTGGAATTTTCTGTTGTACAATCAGTTCTTTATTATACAGTCTATGAAAAGTATTTTGGATCTCTCGTTGAATTGTGGTCTCAAGCATCTCTAAAAATTGTTGCAGGTTAAATTGCATGTTTTGTATAACATCTGGGTCTTCTAACGCCTCTGCTTCTTTGTAATTATTTTGTAACTCCACTGTAATCTTAAATTGCAGTTCCAGTCTGTTGCTCAAGGTCCGTTCTCTCTTGTTTACTTTCCCAGAGAGTCTCACAGAGCTGGTCACTAATTCAAAACACCAGCCTCAGTAGCTATATTAAAATCCAAAAATATTTCCACATAGACCAAACAATATGGAGTCTCTTTAATATTTCTCAGAAGCAATCACTCTTAGGTAAATTTTCAATGTTAAAACACAGTCTTAAGAGTGGTCACACCTTCAAAAGTAGGCAGAATCCATTTTAACCAAGACGTGTTAAATGGCAATTTGGGTTTTTCAATAAGGATAGATTTTTCAGTCCATCCCCAACGATTAGCTTAGCTTAGTTGGCATCTGGATACTGGGTGACCTACTACTGTTCCTGTTCCTGTACCAAACCAGACCAGACGAGATGACATCCTTGGATTTGGGTTACCAACTGATGATGGACTTTGACTGAATTCGCGATGTGTTCTTGACATGTTCCCGCTACACATGTCACCCCAGCAATGGATCATGATGTCCTCTCACCTTGGGACCAAGGCTCAATGATGTCATGAAGGGGGGGAATGTTAGCAGATGAACTGAATATTTTCTTTTATGTATTTATGTTTGCTGACACGCACTCACTGCCATGGACTGTGACTATGACTCCCTATGGGTTTGGGAAAGCTGTGTGCTTTGAATACTGTGAAGAGATGCTCTGCCTGCACTTTATGCTAATGAGGTTTGCACTCACACGGCCCCAGCCTGAGGAAGAAGAAAGCATCACCATTATGGGTCAGCACAAACATTAACTTTTATGGTTTCAACCACCATGCCTGAACTGTGTGGTTTGCATCCACAAAGACAGTTTCCT
>NW_015176003.1:52036-63380 GCF_001447785.1 Gekko japonicus
CTAGCCATCTTCTCTCTTAAGCTATTTACTTACAGCCCTGCTGTACAAGTAACTCTTTGTTCTTACTGACCTCGTGGACTGCAGCCACAAAGGTCCACATGTGTTTGTCAGGTTCCAACCGTGTGCATATAGATTTCCTATAGTTATTCTAGTCTTATTCCTGTATTCTTCATTGAGAAGGTCAAGCTTCGGATCAGATAAGTATTTGCTACTCCCCTTTCCCATCCTTTAGTATAAAAGTTACTATTTCCTACTTTTGTAACCCTAAGGAACTTGTATGATTGTGCGTGTGATTCCGTTTTTGTATGTATGTGAACCAAATATTATTACTTAGTAAAAAGAACAAATTGATTTCAAGGTACTAGTCTCGTCTCCGTTAATACCACTGGGAAATTCCTTGGGTCGGTTTTTGACTTCAATATACACAGGCGAAGGGACCCCAAACATTTAGTCTTGCCTCTGCTGTAGATAAAGCAGTTCGGCTAACAATCAGGCTTATATATCCCAATCAACTGAAGAGAATGTGGAATTGTATTATTCCATAAACAGGTCTTGAAGAATTTGAAGAACAGTAGTATAAAGCTTTCAAATAATTAGCTTTAACTCTTATAGAGCCCAATGGAGAAGTACAAGTCTCAGATGCTCCTTTTCCAAGCCGCCGAAAGAAGATTCCCCCTCTCCCAGAATGTCAGTATTTAAAAAGTTAAAGGGCTCAAGTATACTCAAATCTGAGAATCTAAAGTTGAATTTTTGCAGATAAAATACTTACAAGGATAGGTCTTTCTTGGACAGTGAAGAAGTGAGATTCCTCTACCCCTGCTGTCTCGGAAACCTCAACAATGCTCCAATGGCTGCCGTAAGGAGCTCTTGATCAGTTCCTTCCTTTGGGAGGATCTGAGGCTACCACTCACTGCCACCGCATGCAAGGAGCCATGATGCAGTCCCCTGGTTTGGGTCCCTCTCTGAGGAACCCAAGAACCGTCAATACAGTCGTGAAGCATGGAGAAGCCCACGTGCACACACACCTTCGCCAAGGCACAACCCAGAAGTATCATAAAATGCTGCTTTGGAGGGATCATGCATGCCTTATTAGCCCATGTGGTATAGTGGTAAAGAGTAGAAGACTCCAATCTGGACAACTGGGTTTGATTTCCCACTCCTCCACATGAAGCCTGCTGGGTGTCCACGGACCGTTCAGTTCTCTCAGAACTCTCGCAGCCTCACAAGGTGCCTGTTTTGGGGAAAGGAAGGGAAGGAGATTGTAAACCACCTTGAGATTCCTTAAGGTGGAGAAAAGCTGGGTATAAAAACCTGTACTACTACTACCCAGCCTTGGGTTTCCATAGTAAAGCAAGCAAGGTCTTTGGGATTCTCTAGAACATATGAAAGCTAATAGAAACACAAAGATGACCTTGACCTCCAAATGAAAAAATATATGAAAAACCTTTATTGATGGTTTCATACTTCTACTGAGCAACAATAGTTCAAATTGTAAAGTAATCATACTGCATGACTACTGAGACAAATGTATAGCCCTGACCTGGACAGACCAAGCAAGCCCAATCTCATCAGATTGCTGAAGCTAAACAGGGCCAACCTTGGCAAGTACCTCGAACGGCGACCTCCAAGGAATTTCAGGGCTAGGACACAGAGGCAGGTAATATCAAAGCCACCCCTCTGAAATGTCCAAGCCCCACTAGGGGTCACCAGAAGTCACCATGACTTCCAGGTTCGCAAGCACGCGTGTGTGCACACACACACATACAGAACTACAGCAAAGACAGATGTATGAATACTTCTCCCTCGGGGTTTAGAGTTGTTCTTCCTGTCATTGCTGTGGAGCTACTGCTTGAGAACTACAGCAGGACTGAGTACTGTACAATGAAAATAATAAGACAGGGCAGATGATGGGTTCTGATGGTGTATCTGCTATCTCTGAAGCCTATGGAGTGGCTGCTGAAGTGACATCTAGCAGCATCTGTTATGTATTGATACGGACATGTCTAGACACGTAGCGCTAAGGAAGCCATGCGCTCTAGTGTACCTTCAGGATTTAGAACAATAGCCGACTCGGATCCTAGTGCGGACCAATAGGATCCTAAGGTTGACCTATGATGGACTCTTACACTGTAAATAGCCAATCACGGGAGTGGGGTGTGTGTTGGGTGTTGTGTGCTGCACGGATAAAAGCAGGGTTTGAACCCGGCTAGTTTGTCTTTTAGTTGAGCTGAACTTCACTAATAAATATGAGCTGATCACTTGCTATGTGTCTGAACCCAGTACATTTTCCCGATGACCGAGCCAGACTTGGACTCAGGCACGAGCACTGCACTGTGAAACGATGATGAGCTCCAGGGCACTGCGCATTGCCCCACTCCCAGAAATGAAGAGATCCAGGCCTCCACACCTCAATTAGGCCACCGAGTCATGGCTGCCACTCTGGGACATCTTCCAGAATTCAATGCTGCTCACCCCGAGCTGTGGGAAACGTGGGTGGAGTGGCTCAACTACTATGTCCATTTCCATGACATCACCGACGGGGAGAAAAAGAAATTGTTGCTGCTCAGTTTCTGCAGAATCACAACCTTATGCCTGGTGCAAGATCTCCTCACTTCAAAATCCCTGGCAGAGGTGAAGTACAATGAGTTGGTCAAGGTGATCACTGACCACTTTGTGCCACAACTGACCAAAATGATGCGGCGCCTAGACTTCTTTGCACGGCAACAGAAGCCTGAGGAAGAGGCAACTGATTTTCTGGCCAGCCTATGCTGTTTGGCCACCAAATGCGGATTCCCAGACCTTGGAGATGCTCTAATGAATCAATTCATTGTGGGCCTCCGGGAACCTAAGCTCCACCGCAAGCTCGCAAGCCAAGATGAGTTAACCCTTGAAAAGGCCCTGTAAGAGGCCACCGCATACAAAAAAAAAATCGCAGATGGATCTCCACACACATGCAGCACACCAGGCGTACACCTCCTCAACCTCAGACATATCAGACAAGGATGAAATCCATCAGGTTCATTGACCACCACTGCTAACACCAACCCTGTGAGGATGGCAGCCAACACCAACAACCGACCTGCAAGTTCCAACCTGCAAACACCATGTGCCAGCTGCACAGAGGACTACGAACACCGCTCATGCCGCTTCTGAGATGCTTCATGCAGATCCTGTGGGCAGGTCAGCCACATAGCCTGAGCCTGCCACTCCAGAGGTCCCTGGAGACATGCCGCCACTCACCAGGAATCCATGGAACTGAACATAATGCTGCCCGTTATGATCAGGTACTGAGTTTGCCCTGGAATGCCCCAGATAAAATCCATGTAACTGTGCTGATAGAGGGATTTCCTTGTGAGATGGAGCTGGACACAGGGTCTTCCTTCTCCATCATCTCAGCAGAGATGCTAGCTAAGCTCTGCCCTCATGGGGGCCCCCGTCTGCAGAAACCCACCTCAGGGTTCACCCTTAGAGACTTCCAAAAGAATCTGGTGGCCATGAAGGGGTGGGGCAAGTTCCAGGTGGAATACAAACATTTCAAGGGCACATTAGACCTACTAGTGGTCAAGGCGTGACACAAGCTTACTGGACCTGTGCTGGTTCACGCCTTTGGGACTGGGAATAACTGGGGTGCACCACGTGTGGCCATCCAATTTCCAGGATGTGTGCAATGAATTCCCAGTGGTTTTCGATGGAACGCTGGGCCGCTACACAGGCCCGGCCATGGCCCTTGACCTTGACCTGGTGGTATGGCCCATCTGCTTAAGGGCTAGGAGTGTCCCTTTTGCCCCAAGCCCAAGATTGATGGGGAATTGGAGTGCTTGGTGGTCCAAGGAATCCTGGAACCAGTGCCGCATGCCCACTGGGAGACACACGTAGTAACACCAGTCAAGCCAAAAGGGGACATCTGCATCTGTGTGGACTACTTGGTCCTGGTAGTCAGTCATGTTTTGCCTCATTGGTGGGTGCAAAGATTTTTGGTAAATTGGACCTGGCCCAAGCATACCAGCAGCTTCCTGTCCATGATGCCACGGCCGAGGCCCAAACAATCGTCACACATCATGGCACTTTTTGGGTGCAGTGCTTGCAATTCGGGGTGAGCATCACCCCGGGGATCTTTCAAAACTTAATGGACTGTCTTCTTAAAGGTATCCTCGGGGTCCAGCCATTCTTTGATGACATTTTGATCGCCGCCTCCATGCCCGAGAGTTTTACCGACAGACTGTGCGCCATCCTACAATGATTCCACACGTCTGGGTTGAAGGTGAAGCAGGAGACGTGTTTGTTGGGGATGCCAAGGGTAGAGTTCCTGGGATTCACAGTCAATGCACAGGGCATTCATTCAACACCAGACAAAATCAGCGCCATTGTCAATGCTACACCGCCCTCGTCCAAGGCCGAACTCCAGGATTTCTTCGGACTGCTGAACTTCTACCACTCTTTCTTGCTCCACAAAGCTGCCATCTTGGAGCCCCAGCACCATCTGCTTGACAAACAGGCCAAGTTGGTCCGGGGCCCGAAGCAAGCCTGCCATCAAGGACCTGCTGACATTGAATGCGGTCCTGGCACACTTTGATGAAGCGCTTCCCGTGGTCCTTGCCTGTGATGCTTCACCGTACGGGGTCGGTGCCGTCCTAGGCCACCAGCTGCCCAACAGCTGGGAGGTCCTGGTAGCCTACTACTCCAGGACCTTCTTTTTGGCTGAGCGCAGCTACACTACAATCAACAAGGAGGTGTTGGCATTCGTGTTCCATGACTACCTGTACGGCTGGCCCTTCACCATTGTCACTGACCACAAACCCCTCTTGGGTCTCCTGGCCCCCGATCACCAGACACCACAGATGCTGTCTCTCCGAGTGCTCTGTTGGTCCATCTTTCTCACAGGCTACCGGTATGCGCTGTTACACCAACCCGGAAAAGCGATGGGCCACGCAGACTCCCTCAGCCACTTGCCGTTGCCCTCAGGTGACCCAGACCAGGTGCCCATGCACCAGATCCTGCTCCTTGAGGACCTGCTGGACAGGCCCCTTCAGGTAACCAATGTGTCCCACCACACCACTCAGGACCACGTGCTGTCCCATGTTCTGGACTGGGTGGGGAGGGGGTGGCCCACCAGTCGGGTGGGCCCGGAGTTCACAGCATTCTCCTCCTGCTAGGACAGGCTGTCAGCCCAGAAGGGCTGCCTATTATGGGGAAGTCAGGTAATAGTTCCCGCACCACTACAGCAGTGAGTCCTCACAGCCCTCCATGAAATGCACCCGGGGATCATGCGGATGAAGGCCCTGGCCTGCAGCTACATTTGGTGGCCTGGCATGGACAGTGAGATCGATAACTGCGTCAAATGTTGCCAGATATGCCAGTAATCCTGACCAGAGCCTCCCCGGGCCCCAGCATGGCAGTGGGAATCCTCTGGGAGACCCTGGGCTAGGCTACACCTGGATTTTGCAGGTCCCTTCCAGGGCCAGCTCTTCTTCATCTTAGTAAATTTATTCACCAAGTGGCTAGAGGTGGTACCGGTTGCATCTGCGTCATCATGAGCCGCTATCTGCGCTATGTAGCAAATCTTAAGCACACATGGCGGACAACAGGACAACCTTCACTTCAGCAGAATTCCAAGAATTTGTAAAGTACTATGCTATCTGACACATCCGCTCGTCTCCCACCCTGTGACCAAGGCCCGGCTGAGAGAATAGTGAGGACAACCAAGGAGGCCCTCCACAGAATTGTACAGGATGAGTGGGACCACCGGCTGGCAGCCTTCCTTTTCAACAACCAGATAACCCCACACACCACCACAGGCCGCAGCCCCATGGAACTCCTAATGGGAAGGCGGCTAGCTACCCGCCGGGACAGGCTGCACCCCGACCGGGCCCCGGAGCACAGTTTGGGTCAAGAGAGCCAAGGCCCCCCCCCGAGGATTCTTCCCTGGTGACCCAGTGTATGCCTACAACTTTGTGAGGGGGTCGGAGTGGATCTCAGCCAGAGTGGTCAGAGTAACCAGGCCAGTATCTTATGAGGTCTCCACAGAAGCTGGACAAAGGCTTTGCCGGCACATCAACCAGCTCCGTGGCTGCCTTCTTCCTGCAGAACCCGCAAAAGCCACCCTGGAGGACAACGATGGTGACCTGCCAAGCCCCGAAGAAACGGAGCGCACGAGGTCCGCACCAACAAGCAGTGCCCAACAGGAACAAACAGCCATGAGATCAGCTGGGTTGCCAATGCCAGCCACCATGGAAGGAAACACCGACAGCCCAGCACTGCCAACACCTCCGGACTCAGAGGGTGAGCCCACTCTGGCCACTGCATCAGAGTCTGCTGCACCACTAAGGGAACCCCGCCATTTGACCAGGGAATGGCGCAGGCCAACCTACCTCCAAGACTATGTCAGCTAAGAGTTCTGAACTATGGGGGAAGGGGTGTTATGTATTGATATGGACATGTCTGGACACGTAGCGCTAAGGAAGCCATGCATTCTAGCGCACCTTCAGGATTTAGAACAATAGCCAACTCAGATCCTAGTGTGGACCAATAGGTTTGCCCAGATCCTAAGGTTGACCTATGATGGACTCTTACACTGTAAATAGCCAATCACGGGAGTGGGGTGTGTGTTGGGTGTTGGGTGCTGCACAGATAAAAGCAGGGTTCGAACCCAGCTAGTTTGTCTTTTAGTTGAGCTGAACTTCACTAATAAATATGAGCTGATCACTTGCTACGCTAGTCACCCAGATATATCCCCTCCTGTGCTGGTTACAAACCATAATAAAGATTTCTGTTCTGTTCTGATATATCCCCTGACAAATAAGCAGCCCATGCCCCTTCACAATGAGCTTCCCAGACTCTCTTTATGCATTTTGTCTCTGTGTGGCCACAAGGTATGTGATCAAGCTGACAAAAGAACCAAGAAGGAATAAATGTCACTCACATGTAATACCAAACGGGCCTTTGTCAGGCATTATGATAGCTGACACTGTTTGCTCTATGTTGGGACAAGCACTAGCATGGATTTTTATTTTTATTTCTTTTGGCATTATAAGCTTTGGCCTAGGCCAAAGCAATCTTGTAAAAAAGCATCACTTGTCATAGGGGAGTGTTCTGTATTATCTCCCATGCTATGAGCTGTCCTGATCATTTTGTCTGACTGCAGCAGAGATAAGAAGATATTCTGCAGCCTATGTACATTATTCTTTGTGAGGACAGCAGCTCCATTATTTCTTTCTCCCTGAGACATAATATTTAATGGAGAACCATAGATGTAGAATGTCCTAACTTATCTTGCTTAATAGCCCTCAATAGAGTCTCATTCTTCCCACAGATTTCCAGGCAGCCACAACCTGGGGTCTGATGAGATGATGAGATGTTAAACACAAGTTTGGCTGGGGGGGGGAAACCCAACCCAACTTGTGTTTAATGTGTGACCCAACACTCACCTTCAAATAGACATGTGTGTGGAGGTGCTCTGCTGTACATGAAGATAGGCTGGAGAGCTTTTGTCAATCTCTGTCTTCCATGCAACATGCTTTAATAGACAGAAAAGGACTGTGAGGGAGGGAGGGAGGGAGGGAGGGAGGCTGTTAATCGTACTACCTATTCCATGTGTCTCCTGGGCAGACACATGAAACCAGCAGTTAGATAAACAGCCCACCTCCCAAGGCCCTTTTCTGTCTGCAAAAGCATGCTGGGTGAAAGGCAGGGAAAGATGAAGCCTCTTCTTTGTCCACACATGTGCTTGGGAGACTACCCCCCCCCCCACACACGCACACACCATTTTGAGAATAAGTGCTATTAAATATGAGATGGGTTGGGGGAAGCCCACATTTAATGTCTTGTCTAATTAGAACCCATTATGACCTCAGCCTGACAGCATCATTTTGCATCTTTCATTTGACCTTGCTCTTAAGCCCTTACAAGGTTCTCTTTCTATTCATGCCTTACATTCAGTTTTAGATCCCCTGGCCTTCTAAGTTGTCTGTATCCATTTGTGCTGCTCTTGAAGAAAACACTTTGCTTTGCCAAGTTCTGTATTAGACAGTCACCTGTAACAGACCAGCTGAAAACACATAAGGTGGCCAAGCTTATCTTTTGGTCTAAGATCTAAGTGAACTCTTGTTTCTGTCTGATTTCAGTCATCATATTTGGTTAAGATTCTCCTTTGATTCTCAACTTTCAACAATTAATTTATGACAGCATGGGGGCAAATTTTCATGCTTTATTGTCATTCCAAGGATTGGTGCATAAACTGCATTACCACCACCATTATTATTTACAGCTGAAGGTTCTCTTCCATTGTCTGTATGCTATTATTATTATTATTATTATTATTATTATTATTATTATTATTATTATTATTATTATTATTATTATTAACAATAAAAACCCCTTCTTCCTGGAAACCAGGCCCATGCTGAACTGGTTCCCTTTCAATTCCCTGTTCTCCATCGCTTGATAAATCAAAAGGCTGATGGTTGTATTGGTAGAATATAGAGTTTAAATCACAATTGTCTTATGTTACCAACAGTACAACATATACGTTGGTACCGCACAGAACACAGCACTCATGTGCATGCAGTAAAAATGATGTCAACTATACATAAGATGCATCCATGCAGCCACTTATCATCAGTCAAGAAAAACAAATAAAACAAACTTCAGCTAGGGTTTATTACAGCTAGGGCTTAAAAAACTGGGGTTTCAGTTTTAAACTAAATCTAAAAATGTAAGCTAATGCTCACAGTCTTTAAAAAGGTGTGCGGTTCCCTACAAGAAAACATGCAGTTATATACCTCCTGCAACTACTGAGGCTATTCAGCTAGAATCACCTTTAATCCAAGTCTAGAGAGGCTAAATTAATATTTGAAATTAAATTAGCATTTGAAGTAAAAGGCAGCCTGAAAAGGAGAGGAGCTCTTGTCTGAGCAGTTCCCTTTCAACAATGCCTGTTGTTATTCAACCAGAGGCTGGCTCACTCACCCTCCTTTATTGGTTAGCTCCCCATCAGTGTGATTGGCTACAGTGGGGGTAGAATTTTGGCCCAAGATTTGGCTCTGTGAGGTAGCAGGCCTGTACTGGCTTGCAGGGTCTGAGTACCAAGTGTCAGAAGTCAAGCTAGGCAAGATCGTTCAGTCCAAACTCAGGGTTCCAGAAATCAGGCTAAGCAAGGTCATTCAGTCCAAAGTCAGGCTAGGCAAGTTTGTTCAGTCCAAGGTCAGGTTTCCAAGAGTTAAGCAAGGCAGAGTTGGTGGCTTAGAGTCTATCGTACACATTGCATCCACACCTCACAGCCTCTCTTGACTGGTTTTTATAGCCCCATGCCTAAAGGCCATGCTTGGAGCCAGCTGCTTAGAAGTAATTCTGCAACTACTCATCTTTGTTATCAGCAAGCAGCTGGTGTGGGGCCAGGAGGCATGCACTCTGCCTTCTTGCCTGTAGTTCTGTTCTCAGCCTCTGTCTGTGGTGTTCTAAGGGTGTAGGAGATACTGGTGGGCTGGGAACAGCTAACTGAGGTTCACTTGATGAATCAGGGCTGGAGGGTGTTGGTGGCTCTGCACCTGTTGTTAGCTGTGAATCCTGACAAGCCTGTATCTCATTCTCTTGCTGGTCAACTTCTGTTAATTCAAGGCTGGCTACACGGGGCTCCTCTTCTCCTGAGGAGTCCTCACTATTACTAAGTCCTGGCTGGCCCATGACAAGACCCCAGTCTAATGCTGAAGTGTCACAGCTCCAGTGACAAAGTGTCTGGAACAAGGGAATGAACAAGCAAATTTAGTAGGCATGTGAGTTCAACTGCAGAGTGACAAAGCCAGGGCACTAGTTTCTCCACGCCCCTAAAAAGGGTAAGCATGCTTTCTACAAACAAATATACATAAATAAGAAATGTATTTTTAAAAGGGATTAAAAAGCAACTATGAGGGTAGAATGCCAGCAGGAGGTATTCAGTGTATTGCACTGAGTGCAATATGTATGACTATCTGCCAACTGGAAAGAAGTCATGGGTGTGTGTTGGTGCAAGAGGCTCCTGATTCTCAAGGAATGAGTTCACACCCTCAAGGCCAAGGTGGCTGACCTGGAAAAGCACAGTCAGTCAGGCTCACAGATAAGACTCTCAATGACTTGTGAGATGTGTCTCACTCCAAGAATGGCAGCCCCTCCTCTGTCAGGGAGCATGAGGGTCAAGGGGCACTGTGCTGAAGAAAGGGGGAATATTCCCTCAGAAGGGATCCTTTCTACAGTTGGTGAACAGGTATCCTTTCACACCAAGGAATCATCCTTTGCCCCCAAGGCAGGCAGGGAGGGGGGCTCTTGGTGGTGATTTGATCATTAAACATGTAGATTGATGGGTTGCAAACTCATGTACTGACTGCATGATGACTTGCCTACCTGGTCCGAAGGTAGCAGACATTACATGGTCTAGATAGGCTGGTAGACAGTGCTGGGGAGGAGCCAGTGGTCGTAGGTACATGTTGGCACCAACAATATGCTGAAATGAAGTTGTGTGGTCCTGAAGAAAACATTTAGGCTGATAGGCAGGAGATTCAATGGCAGGATCTCCAAGGTAGCCTTCTCAGAAGTTCTGCCTGTTCCATGAGCAGGGCCAGCTAGAGAGGCACAAATTAGGAGTCTCAATGCATGGATGAGACAATGGTACAGGGAGGAAGGGTTTAGGTTTTGTTGGTGTCTGTGAAAACACCAAGGCAGTTCATTGTGAAAATGCAGAGGAAGCAGGCAAAGCAGGGGTTTCATTCAAACACATGGCATATGTTTCCTTCTGGACACATGTAAAAAATCATCCCAACAATTCCATGCAGGGAAAGATATTTTTTCAGGTTTTAAAAATGAAGGTTTTTAGTGGGAACACATGCTGTTTATGATTTGTGCAGGGACGGATGCTGCTGCAATGTGGAAACAAAATGAAAAGGTACATGTCTAGAGCTGTGGAATCAGCCCAAGTTTGAAATGTAATTCTTGACAAAATATATTATGTCTTTATTTCAACAGCCTTCAAATTCCAGTGCTGTAAGTTTTAAATTGTAATGGCTAATGGCTACACAATAAATTTTACTATCTATCTATCTATCTATCTATCTATCTATCTATCTATCTATCTATCTATCTATCCATCTATCCATCCATCCAGGGGTCTTTTCGCCCCGGAGCCCTCCGGAGCGCCGCTCCGGCAGCCCGCGTGGCGGCAAGCCCCGCCCCCGGTTCCCCTGAGCCCCGCCCCCGGTTCCCCCGAGCCCGCGCAGGAGGGCTGCAACTCGGAGGAGGCCGGGAGAGCCCATCGTCGTCGGCTCCCTGGGGCTCGCGCCGAAGCGCAGCGGCCCCAGGGAGCAAAGAGGAGGCCTGTCGC
>NW_015176003.1:64230-64795 GCF_001447785.1 Gekko japonicus
CGCCGCCCCCCTGGGGCCGCTGCACTTCAGCGCGAGCCCCAAGGAGCGAAGACGAGGCCCGTCGTCATCGCCACCTCTCTGGGGCTCGCGCCAGAGCGCAGCGGCCCTAGGGAGCAAAGAGGAGGCCTGTCGCCGCCTCCCTGGGGCCGCTGCGCTTCGGAGCGAGACCCAGGGAGCACAGAAGAGGCCCGTCGTCGCCGCCGCCTCCTCCCTGGGGCTCGCGCCAGAGCACAGCAGCCCCAGGGAGCAAAGAGGAGGCCAGAGGACTCTCCCCACCGCCTCCCGGGGTAATTGAGGGATCCGTGGGGGGGATGGCAGAGGCTTGATTGGGGGAGTGGGGGTGGGTGGGAGATCGGGAGACCCTCCCCCCATCTCTTTGCCCTCTTTCTTTCCCTCCTTTCTTTCCCCTACTTTTCTTTCCCTTTTTTCTTTCTCTCTTTCCTTTCTCTTCCTTCCTTCCTTCCTCTTTTCCTTCTTCTTTCCTTCTCTCACTTTCCCTCTTTCTTCCCTTCTCGCTCTTTCTTTCTTTCCCTCCTTTCATTCTTTTCTTTTCCTCTTTCCCTTC
>NW_015176003.1:64949-69452 GCF_001447785.1 Gekko japonicus
GAAGGGGTTTAAACTTTAAACCCCTTCTCTCTTTGCTTCCCCCCCCCCAGGGAAGGGTAGAGGAGGCTTTTGAAGATGCCTTCCCCCCCTTTTGCTTCCCCTTCTGACATCACTTCCAGTGATGTCAGGGGGCGTTGCATATGCTAATGAGCTATTATGCTAATAGCCTAGTAGCTCATTAGCATACCATATGCTAATGAGCTCCTGCAGCTCTTTTTCTACAAAAAGACCCCTGTATCTATCTATCTATCTATCTATCTATCTATCTATCTATCTATCTATCTATCTATCTATCTATCTATCTATCTATCTATATCTATCTATCTCTATCTATCTATCTATCTATCTATCTATCTATCTATCTATCTATCTATCTATCTATCTATCTATCCAGCTATTAGAGATCTTTATCACCACATGTTTTCCAAGAATGAATCCTGTTAAGTAGAGATAACTGAAGTGTATCCTTTTTCTTAGTATGAATTTCATTCTTGCTGTAAACCACACAAGGCAGACACTGTACATTCCTAATATAAGATGAAACATCGATTAAATATTAGAAGTCTGTGCATGAGTGTAAGTCTGTATAACTGTATCCTCCTGCACACCAGTGCATAACTCTTCAACATCCCTTCCCAGTGTCCTGGGGAAAATATTCTCTTCCCACCTCAAATAGGCAACTGCTTTAGTCTAGCTCCTGTGGTTATTGACAAGACTCTCAGAAGCTGGCAAAAGAAAAACTGACAGCTGTTGCTAAAGCTATTTTTTGTGACGCAGAAGTTTTTAAGCTTCAGTGCCTTATGTTCTTGTCATGGCTCAGGTGGGGTGTCACTTGACGCTGCCACCACTCTGGATTTAGGATCCCTTGACAGCTCAGCTATTTCCCTGGGGGGAGGGAATCATAACCATACGCAATTATCTTCTCAAATGCTGGATGCCTTGCCTTTTGTTTTTATTATGGTTTTTATGTGCTATTTTCTTTGTTTCAAAGCTTCATGTGACCATACATTGGGCAGGCTGTGGGCTGTCTTCTAAACCACCCCTAACTACATTTATTCACAAGTAAAGACTTGTTTGAATCTGCTTATTGGTTAATATAATTACCAAGATAATTACCAAGAGCCCTGCCAAGATAGTTCATTTAACATAGATGATGTGCAATGCAGTCCTAAGAATATATAAGGTTTGTGTATCACCCTCCCTGCAAGCGGGCTTAGGGTGGTTCACAACAGATTAATATAAAACACACAAAATCTGTTAAATAATTTAAAATACAGTTCTAAAGTCCAATAGCCATATGGCACCCATCATACAGTTCTGGCCCATCAGATTACATTTGCGAGGGGGGAAGAGGGGTGAAAGCAGATTGTGAATCAGATAACTATTAAGAAGTATTAAACCATTAAAAACTGTTGCTGTTAAAAACCATTGCTGTCCTCAACTGTATGTTTGGCAGAACATCTCTGCCTTGCAGGCCCTGCAGAATTGTAACAGATCCTGCAGGGCCCTCATGTTAGCAGGCAGAGAGTTCCACCAAGTTGGCCCTGGATCTGATTGAGGACAGTTGGACATACAGGTTGTATATGTGCAGTTACATGGACACTGATAAAGACCCAGGCCGCTGCATTCTGGACAAGCTGTAATTTCTAGATCAGCCTCAAAGACAGTCCAGCATAGAGTAAGTTACAGTATTCAAGCCTAGAGGTGACCATTGCGTAGATTACCATGGCTAGGTCAGGGCGAGACAGGTAGGGAGCAAGTTGCCTGATCTGGCATAGTTGGAAGAACACCAGTCTGGCAACATATGTGACCTGGATCTCCACTGACAAGGAGGCATCCAGGACAACACCCAGACTCCTGACTGTCTGCAATGGTGTTAAACGTGCGTGTTCAAGAGCTGGGAGGTGACACCCCAAACCTGAGTCTCCCCCACCCAGCCAGAGAACCTCCATCTTTAACAGATTCAGTTTCATCTGACTCTGTTTCAACCACCTCACCATGTCCTACAAACCCTTCACCAGGTTTCCTGGGGCAATATCCAGTTGGCTATCCATCAGGAGATACAGCTTTGTGTACTGGTGTACTGGTGACAGCCCAGCCTGAAGCTCTGTGCCAGATTATAGGTGTTGAACAACATGAGGGAGAGGATAGCTCCTGAGGGACCCCGCATGTCATGGGGTATCGAGAAGACACTCACCCAGTGCCACCCTCTGTCCCTGCCCATGGAGAAATGAGGCAACCCACTGCAGGGCTGTCCCACATACTCCCATGTTGGTGAGATGGTGAACCAGCAGATTGTGATATATTGTGTTGAATGCTCCTGTCAGGTCAAGCAGGAACAGCAGCACTGACCCACCTTGATCCAGCTCCCTACAGAAATCATCTGTAAGGGCAACAAGCACAGTCTCTATCCCATGACCAGGGTGGACGCCAGACTGGAAGTGGTCTAATACCTATGTGTCCTCCTGGAAGTTCTGAAGCCACTCAGCAGCCTCTCTCTCAACCACCTTGCCCAGAAATGAACGATATGAAACTGGGCGGTAGTTGACCTGATCAGGATAGTGCTATTTCTGTTGTGGACCCAATTAGAGAATATCATTGCCAAGGATGTGAGCATGACATCCCTCTGAACATGTTTTAAAGGGCCAGATTAAAAAAAAATTTTGACTGTGAGATTTTTAAAAGCAAAACAAAATATCGACCTTAAGTGGGGGAGAACTATTTCTGGAATAGCGAACCAGGTGTCTTCTGCCTAGAGTAAATCCATTGTGAAGCCAAGGCTAGGGTAGGTCCTGAGAAACATTAACCCCTGTCACCACATAGAGGCAAGGTCCTTGGGAGATGAATTATACTTCTCCAGTAATCATATAAAGCTGTTATCAACTAACTGCCTATTCTCATAAATGTTTAAAATCCTCTATGTGATTAATGTTCTTTCATATGGCAAGAATTAAAGAGGAGAGGTCATTTGATGTAATACAATGGCTTGCATACAATTAATATTTATGAGCAATTCTTTACAGGGATTGAAATTTTGCATTAGGTTGGGCCATCTGTAAAAAGATGCAAGCAGCATAGTTGTTTGCTACAATATGTAGGTCATCATCTTAATTGGCCTTGAATTACTGCTTCAACGGGCCGCTTTCTGAAATTTTTATAATGGCCTTTATTTCTTTTTGTTCTAAATAAGCATGGCTGTGTGATTTTGCAAACAGTAATCTTATAACATCAATACTTATAAAACGATAAGATATGATTTAGATGGGATAATGATTTCATGTATCTAGGTTTGTGTGACTTCTAAGTGTGGCACAGAATCTTCAATATTAAATCTACAGCAATTAATGCCAGCATAAAAGACCCATCTGAGAGTAGGTATGTGCACAAAAAAAATCTGTATTTTTTGTTTCAGATTTTGGGAAGGGCGTAAATACCAGTTTGGAAGTTAATAGGGTCCTCTAATAGTTTTCTGTAATACCCTTTCAGGATTTGGGTTCAGGCTTTTTTTAGGGTAATCTGAAATCATTCAGGCTCCCTTATTCCCTATGGGGTACTTCTTCAGGGGGGAGATGGAGTGGCTTTTTTTTAACAAAATGGTTCAAGATCTAGTGTTGCCTGTTCACTAAAGAATCCCCAAGTTTCAAGAAACTTGGCCCCAGAAAAAGCCTCCTCCAGCCAGCCTACGGGGAGGGGTTCAGAAAAGCCAAACACCAGAGACACCACTGGCCAAAAGCCTCCCAATGCAAACAGAACCAACAAGCTCAGTAGAACCAACATCAAACCAGAAAATACCAGCAGAGAGATGGGCTAGTGCAGAATGCCCAATGCAGAATGCCCAAAGCTGTGGGATCTACTTGTTCTTTATGGGAATGGCAAGAACAACATTTTTGGCAGCACATTTGTTTATTTTCTGCACATAAATGCTCTCCCTAACATCTGATCCCATTGCCTGGGAGAACAGCCTCCTCCCCCCCATTACCCAGAAATCTTCTAAAATTAAAGAAAAACAGGACTGGGAACATTAAAATGCCGGCCCAGAATATAATTTAGGATATTTCTGGAATGTTTTGGGAATCAAAATCCAGTATTCTTGAGAATCATAGAATGTTAGAGTTGGAAGGGACCTTGCAGGTCATCTAATCCAACCCCCTGCACTCTTCAGGAGCATAGTCGAAAGATAGCCCTACGACATACCTGAAGAATGGTTGTCCAGCCTCCATTTAGAATGTCCAGTGAAGGAGCATTTACTACCTCCAAAGGCAGTCTGTTCCACTGTTCAACCACTCTTACAGTTAGGAAGTTTCTCCTGGTATTTAGCTGGTAATGACTCCCTTGTAATTTCCACCCATTAGATCTAGTCTTGCAACCCGGAGCAAGAGAGAATAGATCTGCTCCATCTTCTACATGGTAAAGGTTAAGGTTCCCTTGCTCGAAAGCCAGTCGAATCTGACAGCCCTTCAAATACTTGAAGACGGCAATCATGTCCCCTCTAAGCCTTCTCTT
>NW_015176003.1:70483-71588 GCF_001447785.1 Gekko japonicus
TTACGAGCACTCATGGGGTACAATTTTTCAACCAACCATGAATCCATCCAACAGTTGCACCATCCAGCCCACACTTAACCAGCTTATCCTCAAGGATATAATGAGAAACTTTGTCAAATGCTTTACTGACATCTAGATACACTATATCCACAGCATTGCCAGAGTCAACCATTTTAGTAACTCTGTTAAAAAAGGAGATAAGGTTGGTCTGGCATGACTTATGAAGTTCAAGTTCTTCCTGTTTATTTCCCATACTCTGTGTATTAGTATAAAGACATCTCAGATTACAGACATCCTTCCCTACTATAGGTCCCTTTGAATATACCTGAAAATTACTGAACTCACCTCTCTCCCGTTCATTTATGCTCTGGTCACTCCGTTTCTTGAACTTAGTGTTGGGGATGCCGCACAACATCAGGCTTTTTCTTCCCACCCCCGATGGCATCAGTTTAAAACTCTCCTGATCAGGTTCGGAAGTCTTCAAGCAAAGATATTCCATTCTTTGTAAGGTGCAGCCCATCCATCACCAACAGCCCTTCATGTTGGAGGTACATGTTGTCTGCCTGGGGCTACAAATGGACTGGACTTGTGGTTTGATAGGCACATTACCTATAATCTAAAGCACCTATTTGCTCAAAAAGCACTGTTGATCCACATTCTATATTTATTTTATAAAATACTAGCCTGCTACCCATGCTTCGCTACAGTATTTAAGTTCTGTAAATCCAGTTATAATACTGATGATGTGAAGTTTGAAATGTAACATTTGTTGTAGGAATTGTAGTGTAAGAAATGAAGTGAGACATACGTACTTTTTTCCCCTCTACCGAAGGATCTCTCTCTAGACCACATTGGTGGTTCTGCCCTCAGGTGCTAGGATCACCAGGCTGCTTGGTGAGCTCACTCTGGAGCAGGCCACATAGAACTGTCCATTTAAGAAGCAGTCGTCTGTTAAGTCCACTCCTGCTACCTTCCACGAAAGTGATGGCCTCTCTACTTGTGTTCCTGGATTGTTTTGCTCATGTGGAGACTGTGTTATTCTGAGCACCTCAGGGTGATCTTGCTGGTACTTGGCCTGTGCAGCTCAGCGCACTGCAGGAGTACT
>NW_015176003.1:71821-78451 GCF_001447785.1 Gekko japonicus
ATTGTATTTAAAGGCATCGGGGAGACTGGGACAGCAGCAGTGCTAAGGCAATCCCAAGTGGCTGTAAGCATCCCACCTCCTCTCCTACACCTGACAGTCAGCTGCCTGTCCAGTGTAGGAGGGGGAGGGGGGAGGAGTATTAGAAGCCACTGTGGAGGTGGGGCTTCACCTGACAAACAACTGCCTGTTAGGTGTAGGTGGTTGGGGGTGTTGGAAGCTATCCCACCTCCTCTCCTACACCTGACAGGCAGCTGCCTCTTTAGTGTAGGAGGGGGAGGGGGGAGGAGTATGGGGTATGGGGGGAAGTGTGTTGGAAGCCATCACAGAGGCTGGGCCAGCAGCATTACTGAACCTCACAGGTGCTTGTTGGCCACTCCTGATTTCCTCAGCTGTCATTAGCTGTCTGCAGTCCCCTGTAACTGTTGGCTTTTTTTTACCGCAGAACTCTGAGATCTGCAGCTGACCAATCAGAGAGTGGGGGGTACAGGGATGCAGCTGTCTGGCAGCCGCATAGGAATCAATGGGGAGCACATTTCCCCCCTTTGGACCCACTTAGGGGTCGAATTTCTAAAAATCCCTTCTTAGCGAGGACCTACACCATGGTGGGAGCGCTCTCCCCGAATTTGGTGCCTCTAGGTCCTGTGGTTTGGCCTGGGCATTGATTTTACGGTAAGGGAACTTTCTTTTATATATAGATGTATTCCACCTTTCTGCCCTTATAAGGGCCGCCAAGGCAGCTATGGATTCCATGGACCACCAAAAAGACAAATAAGTGAGTTCTAGATCAAATCAAGCTAAAAGCTAAAATGACTAAACTGAGGCTATCATACTTTGGTCACATTAGGAGAAGGCAAGACTCACTGGAAGAGGCAAAAATGTTAGGAAAAGTTGATGGCAGAAGGGAAAGAAGAAGACCCAAAATGAGATGGATTGATTAAAGAAAAAAAGCCATGGCCCTCAGTTTACAAGACCTAAGAAAAGCTGTTAACAATAGGATATTTGGGAAGTCATTAATTCAGATGGTTGCCATAAGTTGGAAGTGATTTGATGGCACTTACCACATACAGATAAAATCACAAACACCATTAAAAATCAACAAAAACATTTCATTACCCAGAGCTAAAATATATATGAAAACATAAAAACAACAACTAAAACATTGGTTAGGCAGAAAGGATCACTGGGAGAATGCCAAATGAATCAAACAAAAAAAAGTCTTTACCCAGTGGCAGAAGATGGCAACGGAAAGGGACAGCCAAATCTCCATGAGGAGAATGTTTTTGGTGCCACAACCTCTCCTGGGCTGCCACCTGCCTAATTTCAGAAGGACCAAAACAGGTCCTTCAAAGATGACATCAGCAGTTGGGCAGGTTCTTAAAGAAGTAGGGAGGTACTTCAGTTATTTTGGTCCCAAACTATATATATGGTTTTGAAGGTTGACACCAAGAACTTGAATTTTGCCCAAAAGCAAACTGGGATCAAATCTGGGCCAAGACTGGAGTGAGATAGTCCAGACAACATCCTCACTGCAGCGTTCTGCAACAACTGAAGTTTCTGAACACTTTTCAAGGGTAATTCCATATGGACTGCATTGCAGTTATCTAATCTAGATGTGGTCAGGACATCTACCACCATGGCCCAATATTTCCTGTCCAGGAAAGTCCACAGGTAGCTAGCCAGTCAAAGGTGGTTGAAAAGTACTCCAGGCCACAGCTAGAGAGAAGAAGAGAAGGAGAAGAGAGAGAAGAGGAAGAAGAAGAGATTGGATTTATACCCCGCTCTTCACTACCCAAAGGAGTCTCAGAGTGGCTTACAAACTCCTTTCCCTTCCCCTACCCACAACAGACACCCTGTGAGGTAGGTGAAGCTGCGAGAGCTCTCACAGAAACTGCTCTTTTTCAAGAACAGCTGTGCCAGAACTATGGCTTGCCCAAGGTCATCCAGCAGGTTCAAGTGGAGGAGTGAGGAATCAAACCTGGTTCTTCCAGATTAGAGTCCGTGCACTTAACCACTACACCAAACTGGCTACCAACTGCTTATCTAGTAGAAGGCCTGGGTCCAAACGCACCCCAGATTACGAACCTGTTCCCTCAAGAGGAGTGCAGACCCATCCAGAATGCATGACAGCTAAAATCCTGGTCAGACTTCCCACTCACCTGTAGCACATGGTGATGCTTCTTCAAATGGTTCCTGAGCCTGGTCATCAAGAGATGACCCAGATCTTTATCTTGACTGATCCTAAATCTGCACATCTGACACTGCAAAATATGAATTCTCCATCATCCAGAAGTGCTTTCAACCACAGAGATATAAGGATACCCACCAGTGTTCCCTCTAAGCTGAGTTAGTGTGAACTAGCTCACAGTATTTTAGCCTCTGGCTCACACATTTTTGTCTTAGCTCAGGAAGAATGGCTCCAGAGCAAACTAATTTATGCAGTAGCCAAATCACTTGCTCACAACTTTAATGCCAGTAGCTCACAAAGTAGAATTTTTGCTCACAAGACTCCACAGCTTAGAGGGAGCATTGGTACCCACACTGACTAGGAGCTGAAGGCACTGCCAGAGCCACTTCCTGTGAGAGGCTAGAGGTGGACACACCATGTCTTGAGGGACAGAAGGAGATGTCCAAGAGGAAAGGGTACACCTCCATCTCTTCTCTTGCTCCATCTCTAGCCTCTCCTCCTCCCTGTCCTCAGAAAGGTCATTTGGGCTCTGGAAGAATCAGGGAACAGGCCCTGCAGCCAGATCTACTCTTTATCCTTTGAGAGCTATGGGCTATGAAACAATTATTGTGATTGGGAAGACAGTTCTACTGCTCCCCCTAACATGTGATCCCATTTCCTGGGTGAGCTGCCTCCCTCCATTCCATTACCCAGGGAATCTGTTAAATGGGAGCAAAACCAGACCTGGGCCCCAGTCACACGGGCCAGATATCGCGGGGGGAGGCATGGCTGTTTGCCCCAGAGCGAACTACCGCGCGGCAGCCGGATCAGACGTCCCGCCTGACGTCCCATGGTTGGGGGGAGGTGCCGATCATACCTCACTCCTGCGGCGCGGCAAAGAAGCGGCGCCATGGGGGTTGTGTTGTTTTTTTTAACCCAAGTGTTCGCATGTGGCGTTGGGTACTAATATTTTTACAGTGCATCTTCGGAGTGAAGCCTCGGGTGAGCCACGGGAGCTCTACGCTTCCCAGATGTGGCAGTGAAATCGCGCCCGGAAAATCTGCCTATCTTCCATCTCTCTAGCGTGTCGAATGCTCCATGTGACCGTGGCCCTGGAGTCCTTGAAATGCCAACCCTGGATAGTCCTGAACATCCCAGAATATTTCCAGAAACATATGGAAACCAGTATCCTGAGAATCCCAAATATCAATTCAGATACACAAATATATCCCCCCAAATACTGATAATATATTTTTTCGGGTATATATTCAGACCTGAAATATCCAAAGGCACATCCCTAACAGTAACATAGCCTGCCCTGTGGTGCTTGTTTGGAAGTGTGTGTGTGTGGGGGGAGTGGAGATTCTGCAGCTGGAAATAATGACAGATCTTCCTTCTCCCCATGATTTCTCTCCCCACCAAAACCTGGCTGCCATTTTTGCTAATGGAAATCTTAGACTGCCAAAAAAAATGTGCCACATGAATAAGGATGGGCAAGAACTAGGAAAATACAGTGTGTTTCATTGCATGGTTCGTGGCGTGCCCAGTTCGTGAGCCACAAACACTGCACTTGTCACAGCACCGGTACCTGTCTTTCCTCCTTCCGAGGAGGCAAATCAGCCCCCTTTTGCCAGTGCAAGCTCGGTGGGAGGTGGGGGCCGCATTATAGACACTCATGATCTATGATACCTGGTTTTCCTGGGTTCCAAATGCCTTCCTGTGTCAGCCATCTGAGAAACGTGTTGTCTATAAAACTGATACCCTTTCTTCTATCTTGCTAAAATTTGGTTGGGAGAATACTTTGAGTTAGTGTCAGACAATACATTGCCTGATACATTCACTCAAGCATTTAATTACTTATAAAACTGATAATGTTTTCCTGCCTGCCTTAAGTTTGGCTCAGAAAATTATTTAAGTGGCTATTATAGTCTGTGCTGTGCAAATCCCAACTGGATTGAAGGGGAAAAAATCTTTTAGTGCTGAACAGTATGTGTTCCACATTGTCATGTGTTTCTTATTGGTACCAATGAAAAACAAAAATGCAAATGAATCAATGTATTAACAAATGACATGAAAACAAGATTTTTAAAATAAACATGCAACTAAAATATTTAAAGCCATTACCACAACTTGTGTTCATTTGTATAAGCACCGAAACTCACAGCCGGAACTGATTTGAACTCAAATCCCATATGGTAGAGAAGCATTTGTATTTCATATTTATGATTTTACCAAGGTCCTCAAAAAGTCATACACAATTTTTATGACAAAATCAGGCAGACAAGTAAAGTGAAAGAAAAGTACTTTGCTTAATGGCAGTATTTTAAAAGAAAATCATTTTATTTCTTCTTTTAGACATGGTGACATTTCTTTAAAAAGGCTGAATAAAAACTGGGCTTTAAAAATTAAAAATGTGAATTGAAAAAATATAAATCATTTTAAAAAATGTGTTGTATTTTAATTGCTCTAAATGTTCAACTATTTTTGAGTCCTCTTAAAAACAATTTAAAATGAAATTGGAATGTAGTATGAACATGTTAAATCCTATGCATTCAAAATCACATAGAAGTGAATCCATGACCCTGTCAGAATCAGACCTATAGTTGTTTGGGGTCAGTCTTGATACTCACTGGTGTTCTGATGTACATAGCTTACTGCCCTGCTTGCTTGCATATTATCCTAAATGCTTTATCTGTGTATTCTCACACCGGCTTCTTATTCTCAGACTGATTATAACACCTGCTAGCTATGAATCAACTATTCTCTAAAGTCCTCCTCTGACATTCCCAGGATGAGGGGTTGTCTATTGTAGATAGTGTGCTTGGTACACTTTGATGAGAAACCTCCTCCACAATGGCCAGGAGATTGTTCACTTCTCATGATGTCTTTTGGCCTTGCAGGAAGTCTGTTAGATAAACATTCTCACAGTATTAATTGTACTTTATTAACCTGTCTCTGTCACATGTAAACCTGACGTATGAATTTGGGCTGCACCAAAGTTCTCGTAAGAGCTAAACTTGTATTATCTACCATTACTGTCAAAGTCTTTAATTCACCTGCAACTTTCCGGATTGCTAATAAAATCCATAAACGAACATATCGTGTCTGAGAGTTACTGCAGAGTCTTACAGAGCCTTTATCAAACACCATGACTTAAAGCCTCTTTTTCATTGTAGGTGAATGAAACTAGGGCAAAAATATTTGACTTTTGTCAAGAATCATAAATGACATATTATGTTTACTATATTTGCAAACTTGAAATACTTTAAACTATAAGCCAAAAGAAATAGCCATTTACTTTCCATCCTATGTGAAAACAATGTTGCAAACTATGACTATCTCCTCTTCTATCTGGTAGCTTTTTCCCACCAAAACTTCAGTTCCTGTCAGTGCCTGAGTCACCTTACAGTAGTGTGTATATCTTCTCTTTCAATTTCCCTTTTATATAAGCTTGAAACTGTCCTACCCTTTGTTTAGATATTGGTTTAGGATTTAGAACCAGTACAGGAACTTGGGGGGGGGGAAACCCTTGTGAAATGGCACTTGAGGCAAAGTAACTTTCAGAAACAGAATAAAGATTTTATTAAATGGGCAGGAAATATATGTGTAATAGGACTGGTCAAGGTTTCAAGATTGTGGGGGTAAACGCGTATTAATATACACAGAGTTGAATTCTTAGAATGTTCAAGAGAGGGCATATTAATGGAATATCAGTAAATAATCAGTAAATAAAGACTGTGACTAGCAGCATAAGATACTTTGGAATTAAAGGCAATACGAAGCAAACGGTTTATTGAGGATTTTTAAAGAGACTTAAAAGAAAACTCACAGAGGAGAGTGTGGGAACCAGCCACCCTCACCCTATAGCTATCTTGCATCGCCAGCTATTGTTCCTCCAACGGGAGGGGGCAGGAGAGCCCTTATAAATTTTTTGGCTTGATGGGGGGGGGAATGGCAGAAGAAAAGATTTAGAAGGGGGTGCAATGAGTAAAAGTATAATCGATTGTAAGACTATTGGTGATGTGTAAAGGGAAGATCACCCCCCCCATTGTTAATAGAGATCATGTTTAAAGGAACTGGGAAGTGATAACCTTGAACGGATTGTAAACAATAACAAAAATCCAGGCGTGAAGCCAACAAGAATTTTGGCAGGCAAGAGCCAGTAGTAATCTTAAACAAGTCAAAATAAAGAGACTATTGTTCTGGGAAAAAAGCCAAATTTGAGGCAAAGCTAAATAAGAACCTAAAAAGAGCTGAGTCAGACTGTGAAACTTGTATTAAGCTCAGAGGAAGTGGCAAAAATGTCTCAAATTAAAACAACGCAGACCAAAATACAAGCATCACCAGGAAGTAATGTTACAGTGGGGAAGCTAACAGGAACTGCCTCCAAAGAAATGCAAAATATGATTTCTGATGCTGTGAATCCGCTGAAAGGGCAAATGGATCAGTTACTCCAACAGATGAAA
>NW_015176003.1:78620-78839 GCF_001447785.1 Gekko japonicus
TAGAAGAAGACATGAGAATGATGGAAGAGAAGCAGAGAGATTATGAACAAGAGTTAATCCAGCTGCAGATGGATAAAGCAGCATACATGCTAAGATTTCAAAATATCCCTGGCTTCCGGTTTGGCTCCCGCGAATGGCGGATGCATCCTCGGGTCGCTCCCGAGGGCGTCTCGCACGCCCGCGGTGGAGGAGGGAATCCGCGCAAGCGGAGACCTGAAC
>NW_015176003.1:83538-87278 GCF_001447785.1 Gekko japonicus
CTGGAAGATTGGGGGCAGATTTGGGAGAAAAATACTAAAATGACCAATGCTATAACATATAAAGAGAATATGTATAAGATGTTTTATAGATGGTATATTACACCTGATAGATTGGCTAAGCAAAATACTAACTGTTCTGACAAATGCTGGAAATGTAAGAACTCTAGTTCCAGCTTTTGCCAACCTAGCTTAAGACTCTGCACTGGCTCCTCATCTGGATGGCTTAGACTGAGTCGATTGAAACTGAATCCAACATTTCCAGCATTATATTTACATTTACATGTAAATGTAAATGTAATGCTGGAAATGTTGGATTCAGTAAAAGAGTAAGAGTAAAAGGGGCACATTTTATCATATGTGGTGGCTGTGCGATGTTACAAAAAAGTTTTGGAAATGGGTCCATAGTTTGATGGAGAAGATACTAAGAGCAAAGATTCCATTTACTCCAGAGGTCTTGCTGTTGAATATATTTCCAAATGACTATGAAAAAGAGAATAGGTATTTGACTGTTTATATGACGACAGCTGCAAGAATGTTATATGCCAAATATTGGAAAACTATGGTGATACCAACGAAACAGGAGTTTGTGAATAAACTTTTTGAAATGGCAGAAAATGATAAACTGACTTTAGAAATGAGATTAAGCAAAGAGTGGACATTTCAAAAAACATGGAAAAAGTTTTATGATTGGTATAATGTAAGTACAATAGAAAATTAGGCAATTATGGCACAATGGACTTGAGAACACAGAAGACAGAAGAATGGAAAGTGATAGAGCGTTTATATTAATTAAGTAATTGGATATAAGCATATAATGTAACTGTACTCTTGGTATACATGTTATGTGTAGTAGAGTGTCTGTTTGTAGTGTGTAGATTTGTTTGTTGTAGATTATAAAAGAAAAATTAATAAAAGTGTACCCATGGGTACTTAAAAAAAAGAGAGAGAGAGAGGGCATTTGTAGATTTGTTTCAAGTTTTTCTAGTTCTTTATTTAGTATATTTCAGCACTAACACAGTTCTTATTAATGTTTCTACTGGAAGACAGCATTTGCTTAAAGTTTCTAGATTTTTTCCTTCTGAGTTTTAGGTTTTCCTTTAGATATTGCAATTTTTCACTAACTCCTGAGGTGTCTAAGCTTCTCCCCTTTATCACAGACGAGGGTTCCCTTCCCAACACTCCTTTTCTTCTCCCACTGGCAGGAAGTTATTCTCCTTGTCCCTAAGAAGTGAAAACTCCTTTTACTATTTGGCTTGTATGGGAGTTCTCTCTAATTACCCAGATCTTCTGCCAAACCTTTCTCCAGTATCAGTTGTCTGTATAAAGCTGTTCTGTAGCTTTCTTGACTGAGAATCTAGATTCTCCCTCAGAGTAGTTCTAATATATTTAAGACAATGTGATCCCTCTTCTTCTCTCTATAGAAGTACTTTTCTTATAACTCCTTGATAGAAATCACTGCCTCCCAAAGTCTCTTCCCTCAGAAACCAAACCCTTTGGCTACTGATCCAGACCTTAGATTTCAGACAAAGATCAAAAGGAGAATAAATATTTTCCCTCCTGATCAGCTGTTTTATTTCCTCTCTAAGGTGATGCTGGCCAATCAGAGAGCGAGAAGAGCAGCCAGTTACATAATTTCTTCTCCAAGGAAGATTAACTCTTGAACTCCGTGACTCTCTGACATAAGCAGCATTTTTAAATGCCTGCTTTTCTTTGCAATCTGTCACCTTTGAGAACATTGTGCAAGGGGAGATTTTACAAGTCTCACCTAAGTGATGGAGATCATGTGAGTGCACTTTACCTTACGGGTATTTAAAATACCAACATTAACATAACATTTCAGATACATTATAACAATCAAGAACATGCAATTCCTGTTATACACCATGGTTGAATAAACTCTAGAGGTTGCTATGGAAACCAACTGTAGTGACCTGGCAGAAAATTTGCAAACAGAACCCAGAATGATAGATACAGGCAGCTTGTTTCAGGGAATCCATGCTGCAAAATTTCTTAATGAGCAAGACAAGATGAATCTCTTTCAATATTTGTGGCAAAGGGCTGAAACCACTCAGAAAGCAACAATTGAAAGTCCTTGTCTATTCAAGATTCTAGACCAGAGACTGTATAAGAGTGTTTATGAGGCGTAAATGTTCTGCTATCTGGGAGAAGTGCAAACAGCTAGTGATTTCCAGAAAATACAGGATGCAACTTCTGCAGCTGGTCCATGAGACACCTATGTCAGGACATCCAGAGATAGGTTTAGTTAGTTAGTTAGTTATATACCACCCTCTCCACATTGCAGGCTCACGGTGGGTACCAATATATAAGTCTGCAATTAATGCAGATTTACAGTTAAAATATATTATAACAATCCATTAAAATCAATAAAATCACCAACACACTAAAACAACAATGCACCTCAACAGATAATATAGTGGTCTCATCCGGCTTCTAGGAACTGTGGTCACTGCAAGCCAGATTCTATTGGCCCAGTATGGGAAAGTCATCAGGGTATTTAGCAAGTCTTGTGAAGCATGTCAGCTAGTGGGGAAGGCACAAGTCAAAACAAAAAGATTCTGCTAGAGTCTAAAGTGTTCTCTAAAACTGGAGTGGACATTGTAGGGCTAATCACCAGAGCAACCTGGTGGGGAAACAAAGATATTTTGACCATGGTAGACTATGCAACAAAGAAGCAATACATTTAAGGGACATCAAAGCAAAAACTTCCCCTGCGGAGAAGATGATGTATGTTTAGCACTCTGGATCACTGACAGCACTCAAATGAATATTAAAAATGCCCTTGCACATGCATGCATACTGTTGGGAAAAGAAATGAGAGTAAACAACTCAGTAAAACCTCCAAAAAGATTAGTCATGTCAGCATCCTTTACAAAATAGGAATCCAATAGCACGTTAAAGAGTAAGAAAATGTATCCCAACATAATTTGTGCTACTGGACTCACGTTTGATTCTGGTAAAACAGATTTTCCATCAGTCATTAGCACAGAAAGATGCTTATCCATTAGGTCTCCATCACCTCCATGGCAGGCCCGTAGCTCACATGGGGCCCATGGGGCCCGCCCCCCTGTGGGTTTTGTGGGGCCCCTCCCCCCCGCCCGAAGATGACGAGAGGCTGGCAGCAGCGGCGCTGGAGGCCGAGACAGCATCAGGGGGCTTGAGGCCGGGTGCGGCGGCCTCCCCTCCTCCTCTTCCCCCCCTTCCTCGCCATGCTCAGGCGGGTTCTGGTTTCAATGAAGCATGGAGCAATGTGTGTCTTGGAGGGGGAGAGGAAGGCAGGTTGAGCGCAACACTCTGAGTCTGCCAGCCAGCACAGTCTCCGGGCGGCACTCGTGCCCTCAAGGGATGCCCTAGTTTTGTTCCGGAGCCCCCGAGGTCTGGAGGGAAGAAGCGGGAGAATTTATATCTCCGGGCCTGCTCCCCCCTCCCCCCACTGTCCCCACCGGTGAGTGTGTCTGACGAGGCATCTTGGGGGTTGCGAAAGGGGCCGCCATGAGTTGGGAGGTGAAGTTAAGATCCGGCGCGCCTGAAACTTTTCCCTCCGGGTCTGGCCGCGGCACGGAAACCAAACCGCGGGGCACCATCTACAGGCGCAGTTGGAAAAGACCACCCGCCTCCTCCGCCTTCCCCACCCCGCCCCCCCAGGCTGGCTTCAGAGCGACTCCCACTGGCTGCCTGGCTCCCCCCCCCCCACCCACCCCCCCGGGCTCTGGCCGGGAGCC
>NW_015176003.1:87304-108915 GCF_001447785.1 Gekko japonicus
CGGCGGGCAGGGCACCTTTGTGGTCTCCAAGGGTGCGAACGGCGCCGTGTGCGCAGGGGATCTAGGCCCCCCCACAGGTATGTGTGTGCGAGGTATGTGTGTGCGGCGCACGCACGCCTCGCACACGCACGCACACCCTCCAGCCTCCCCACTTTCTCCAGGGCCTTCCCACTAGAAAAGTCCTAGCTACGGGCCTGCTCCATGGTACTGGAGGTGTTTTAGAACCTGCTTAGTGGCAATAACATTAAAACCACATAACAGAGGACTATTTGGGAAGAGAGAAATGCAAACTGATGTTTTAAAAATGTTCTTTTACTTCTTCCCTTTGTGTGTGTACACACACACACATTTTAACTTCCATGAACTTCTTTTCCCCCCATAGTCTTGTGCTAATGAACAGGGAGTGCTAAGGAAGAAAGATCAAGCTCTGCTATAAAATAATGAGGTTGCTTCATCCAAGAAGCCACTTTTTCAGGGAGCTGCTGTCTGCCTCCTGGTAAGTGATATATGGAGCAAAGCTAGTATTGGTGTGATGTTGGGAAACAGAAGAAATGAAATGGCCTTAATCTTGTGAACTACTGCTTTTAATCATTTTGTTGTTGTCCTTTATTGTTACAGTGGGGCAATTTGTTTAGTCTGCTTATCTGCGCTGTACGCTAACCTAGAACCGGGCAAGTTCTTATGCAGTTGCTCCGATATGATTTGTCTTCCTTATAAATATTACATCTGCATTTTATTTCTTTGTATTATTTGACTGTAAAGTAAACTGTTTTATTTCCTTAAAGTCATCAACTGAAATATAAATTCCAGGGTTCTTGTTTAGCTCAATTTATAGCCAGCCTCTGATTATCTCTTTATGTCACAAACACACACAGAGGGAGAGAGAGAATGGTTATTTGGAAACTGGGTAAACCACTGAGCTTGTGACGTATGCTATTACCCCTTTAAGGTCTTTTTTAAACATAGTTTACATAACAATTAATTTAACAAGTGGAAAATTCTCTCAACAATTCTCCAGCACATTCACATATAGTGGATTTTTAAATTTGTGATTAATGGCAAATAGGTGCAAATTTAATATTTGTTATAGTTAAATTAACTTTGTGTCTCTTGATGTGGCAGAAAGGGATATTAATGTTACCTCTTGTTACATGGCTGACCCAGGTCATGTAATGTTCCTGACTTTATTGAGGTCATCTTTCCAGTCTTACTACCTTCAAACAGAAATAAAGACCTTTTCCCAGTGCCACAAGCAGAAGCAACTTCTGCCAACCCTAAAACTTATCTTCAAATATGTTGCTTCTTTTATTGAACACAAGCTTTTCCTTAGCCACCTATTCCAATTTACCTTGGACTTGAGGCAAGCCTTTGGACTGAGTTCTGTTTTAGTGATTCCAATTAGGTGGGAGTCTCCTCATCTTGTATCTTGGTATCTGTGTGGGTTAAGTTAGGCTCCAAAGGAAGTATACAATGTCATCTTAACAGCTAGTTCATGGGAAAATGCTATTTAAAATCCAAACCATTAATTATAGAAAGGGAAAACATACAATTGCTACACCAGCAGAAGGTGCTAACAGTTGCGAATCTTTCCTGCTTTCACAATACCCACATAGACTAATAACTCAGTGAGCTGTTTGGCTGCTGTGTGCATGAGGAAGGGGGTAAGATCATCCCTCCTACTTATTCCACCAGCAGAGCTCTGATGATGGAAGGAGTAATTTTGCCCTCTTCTCAGTGACCCATCTGTCTGTCACTCCATCCCAGCAATCAACTTTTCTAGGGTCAGAAGGCACTGCTATGGAGAGGGGGAAGTGGGGAAGATCCATGCTACTTGCATAAATGTATCATTGGGTTCAAACCAATGTGTGCAAATTTACCTAATAAATGTTGCCAAGACAAATAACATGGAATCAGTTCGATCCTTTTTCCCTAGGTTTTACGTCTCTACAGGAATGAATTAAGAGAGAGGCAGGATAGTCATAAAGTTACTCAATTTCCATTCCTATCTTTTTGTTTTTATTCTCTTTGGATTTTCCTCTAGCAGTCTTACAATCACTCTGGTCCAATTTCAGCCTTTGCCAGAGTCTGACCTCAGAAGCTCCAAGGATGATCTCTTGAAATCCCCTGTATTTCAAGTCAGACCCACACAAGACTCCTTCCCTCCTCATTTAACTCAGACCCTCTCCCTCTACCTAGTGTAACAATATTACTCTTTTAAGGTTCCTATGAGTTCACTGCTGACCATCCTGATGTTACAAAAAATGTTCTTTCGGTTCCTCCCCATTAACTAGGTGAGACCTGGAAATCTCCCCAAATTACTACTGATCTCCGGACTAAAGGGATCGGTTTCCCTAAAGAAAATGGCTGCCTTGGAGGATGGACTCCATGTTATTACACCCCAATAAATCTCCAGAAATTTCCCAACCCAGAACTGGTGACCCTGCTAATAGCTTATCAACTGCCATGCTCCCCACTCAGACAAAAGTGGAGAATCCAGTCCAAAGCTGGCTAAACATGTAATGAACAGACTGGCATAAAAGACGCTAGATATATTCAACCATCATCTTAGTATATTATTGATCTCAAAGTGTAACTGTAAATAACATAATTGTGACAATAAATACAATTAATAAACATTCATGGAATAACTGTGATTATTAAGATACATGAAGTTATTTTGATCGTTATAAAGCGTTTTTTACGAGAACCTCCGGATTGAGTTCTGTTTTGTCTCTTCGTCTGAACAAACCTTCAATATAAAACAATTTGCACACATCAACATAAATATGTTTTTCAAAGGGTTTTTAAAGAAATGTTTACAAAAAAATGTACAGAAAAAAGATCTACGATTAAATACCTTCAATAAGGGTTTCAATCACTTTATAACACTCAAAATAACTTCAGGTTAGCCATACATCATCAGATCTCAGAAGCTAAGAAGGATTGGCCCTAGTTACTATTTGGATGGGAGATTGCCAGGAAGTCTAGGGTCACTATATGGAGGCAAGTAATGGCAAACCACCTCTGCCTTGAAAATCCTGTGGGGTCACCATCAGTTGGTTGTGATGATGGCACTTTCCACCTCCACTATGAGACTGTGGTTAGAGTGTTGGACTAGAACTTGAAAGATCTACTGCAGGTTTGGTGCCTCTAACTTGCACAGGGTCTGTTCTATACAATCCTGAACCTGTGCCTGTAATTTCCCCAGAATGCACTTTCCTGGGGGCACCTTCTTTGGGTGGCTGTAACTTGGACCCTGTAAACCCATCCTCACCTAACTTGGAGGGAAGGTAGAGGAGAATCAGTTGGAGATCTGTTGTAAGTTTGGTGTCTCTAGCACACTGAGGAGGGGGGTATTCTACTACGTCACAAAGTAGATGTTCATGATGTTCAAAAAGTTCATGATATCCATTAACCACACATGCCATGACCCACAAAAAAATGTGAACCACATTTCCCCCATTCATGCCCATCCCTAGTTAAGAGTTTTACCTGGATGAAAGTAACTACTTCAGCAAGCATCATGGACTCTGGGCAGTAAAAATAGGAACTTGTGTGTTACATTATTGTGATGAATAATAACTTTATGTATATATGTTTATATATATTTACTGTTCATACTGTGTGTTATATTATTGTGATGAATCATAACTTTATATATATATATGTTTATATATATTTACTGTTCATATCCCCCTCATGGATCACTGCCTTGTCATGGCAAGGGGGCTTGTGTGGTTCGATGAAGCTGTGGGCTATGCCGTGGAGGGCCATCCAAGATGGAAATGGCAACCCACTCCAGTATTTTTGCCAAGAAAACCCCATGGACAGTATCAAAAGGCTAAAAGATATGACATCAGAAGATGAGCCCCTCAGGTCGGAAGGTGTCCAATATGCTACTGAGGAAGAGCAGAGGGCAAGTACAAGTAACCCCAGAAAGAGTGAAGCGGCTGGGCCAAAGCCGAAAGGACGCTCAGTTGTGGATGTGTCTGATCGTGAAAGGAAAGTCCGATGCTGCAAAGAACAGCACTGCATAGGAACCTGGAATGTAAGATCTATGAATCAAGGTAAGCTTGACGTGGTCAA
Organism: Gekko japonicus; assembly: GCF_001447785.1. Lineage (NCBI taxonomy): Eukaryota > Metazoa > Chordata > Lepidosauria > Squamata > Gekkonidae > Gekko > Gekko japonicus. Next base: position 91,391 of record NW_015176003.1, read on the forward strand.
AAATGAGATGGCAAGACTGAACATTGATATCTTAGGAATCAGTGAACTAAAGTGGACAGGAACGGGTGAATTTAACTCAGAAGACCATTATATCTACTACTGTGGCCAGGAATCTCATAGAAAAAATGGTGTGGCCTTTATAGTCAACAAGAGAGTGCAGGGGTCAGTACTGGGATACAATCTCAAAAATGACAGAATGATTTCTGTCCGATTCCAAGGCAAACCATTCAACATCACAGTAATCCAAGTCTATGCCCCAACCACTGATGCAGAAGAGGCTGAAGTGAACTGGTTCTATGAAGACCTACAACACCTCCTAGAACTAACACCAAAAAATGATGTCCTCATCATCATAGGGGACTGGAATGCTAAAGTAGGAAGTCAAAAGGTAACCGGAATAACAGACAAGTTTGGCCTTGGAAAGCAAAATGAAGCAGGGCAAAGGTTAACAGAGTTTTGTCAAGAGAACACACTGGTCATAGCGATTCAAGGGTCTAGATTTGATAGAGTGCCTAAAGAACTATGGACGGAGGTTCGTGACATTGTACAGGAGGCAGCAATCACCACCATCCCAATGAAAAAGAAATGCAAGAAAGCAAAGTGGCTGTCTGATGAGGCTTTACAAATAGCAGAGGAAAGAAGGAACGCGAAAGGCAAAGGCGAAAAGGAAAGATTTACACAACTGAATGCAGATTTCCAGAGAACAGCAAGGAGAGATAAGGAGGCCTTCCTGAATGAACAGTGCAAAGTAATAGAGGAAAACAATAGAATGGGAAGGACTAGAGATCTCTTCAAGAAAATGGGAGGGGGTCGCGAAGAGTCGTACTCGACTGTGCAACTGAACAACAACAACTGTTCATATGATTCTATATGTTTCCATAACTGCCTTTCATTTTCTTTAATATGTTCCTGATAGAACTTGGTGGGAATTGGGGGGGCGGCAGGGAAAATCTGTCTGGTATTGTGCTGGTATGCCAAATCACTTCCACTACAAAACCAGAAGGGATATCATGGATCTTTCTCTAAGATTCATACAAAATTCTATGGTTAAACTGGAATTTTGGGTAAATCCTAGAACATTGTCTGAAATGATGCCATTTCCAGTTTTGTGCTGGAAGTGATATCACGTATGGCCAGTACACTGAAGAGTCCCGATTTCCTTCAGCCTGTCAAGCAGTGCTGAAAAAATGGGGGGGGGGGCGAGAATAGGAAGCCTTCTAGTATAGCAGGACACCTGGCCCCTCTAGTCCCTGAAAGTACTTTGCAGAGAATATACACTAGTAGAGGTTTCAGAAGCACACTCGGAAAAGCACTACAGTGTGTTCTTGTTCTTTTATAAATTCTTCTCGCTAAGTTTGAAGAGATGATTTATTATAATAACCTTCTATTTAGATACAAATGTTAGAAATGAAGTCCTTAGATATATTCTAATGCTGACTTCTGCTCTTCTGAAACATTCTTTCAATGGGACGCAAAGTTCAAATGTCTCAGCACATCTTCTCAAGTGCCAATAAAAAGATGATGTGATTTTGGCTCTCATGGGTTTGCAGGGTTCCAATTATATCTATACAGCCATTTGAAATATCAGCACAAGTTTTTTTGGGGGAAATGAATTCCTGCAAGATCAAAAAGGTCGCATTAAAATGTTTTAGAGACATAATTTCTCAAGGAAGTTATTACATGGAGGATAAAGATTTGTTTGCTTACAAAGTCATGATTTAAGGACACGTGCCCTTTGCTCAGATCTGGCACATTGGCGCTTTAAGAAGGAGATATAATTATAGGGTATGGAATAACACTTAGAAATGATATTTGCACCTCGTCTCGAAGGATTACAGATATTCAGTTTCTTTTGTTTCATAGCTATTTGTATTTTAGCAAAGCATTGTAAAGCATTGGGCATTTGTAATGTCAAATGGACTGAGAGATTCTTTGTTGAAGCAGCATTAAAATGCCATTAATAGAAAATGAACTAAATATTATTCCTTAGCTAATGATCCCAATCATGATCTGCCCTGAAACAGAAGTTTCTTTTTTTCCCCCAGCTCACAAAAGCCTGCTTTAGGCATCTTACTTTGCTTTCCAGTGGGTTCAGTGGATGGGATATGTGTAGTTATATATGGCTTGATAGTTATAAGGCTATTCAGTGTGTGTGGCACATACTGGCATGATTACTTCAAAATGTCAGTTGAGTGTCAGTTAGGCACTAAAGTCACTAAGGATGTGACTCCATTTCTTTCATCCTGAAGATGTGTTCTATCCAAGACAGAATGTGTTCAACAACACAATTATGACCGAGAGAGGGAGGGGAACAGCACGGCACCGCGGATGCGTCTCAGGAGATCTCCTGAGACTGACGGCTTCTTTGATCTATTGTACGGGTCTTTGGTTGTTCCGAGACCCCATTCTCCCCTCAGGAAGAGGGGGGAGAGCAAGAGGCTTAATTCTGGGGCCCATAACTATGGCAGCAGACGGGGGTGAGCCCTGGATCACCTCCAATGCTGGGATCAAGAAGAAAAGCCCATGCCTATGGGCTCCTAGCGGTCGCTCCCCAGCAAGGGGAGGGGTTAAAAACTCTGTCTCTCTGAGCGTTAAAGTACCATGAGTAACTCTTTAATGGCAACAAAGGAGAAAGTCTAATTCATTCATAATTTCCTAGCTTGCTTGTTAAAGCTTTATAAAGGCGGAAAAAACAGAGGCAGGAGATCCCCCCCCCCAACTCAGGGAATAGTGGCAAGCGAAAGGGATTTTAAGTGCTAGACGGTTGGGTGAATTGGCGGACGCATTAAGATTTTGTTCCTGTCTTTGGGGAAGTTGGCACCCCGACTATTTCCACGTATGCAATTTTTGGGTGCAAGTGAGAGATTTCTACGTTCTCAACGTTTTTAGGTTTGGTTTCTCTTTTCTCCATCCTGGTGTTAAATGGTCTCCCTCTGGTGGTCTTTTGAAGGTTGGAAAGATTATTGGCTACAGCTGTGCGTTAAGGATCTTTTACATTTTTTAAGAGCTGCAACTTGAGGCTTCATAAGAATACGATACAACAAACATTCAATAACAGCTAAGATAGGATTGCTTTCATCTGGAACAGGTGCGGCTTAAAGACACAAGACTTTCTTCTCACAGACTCTATGGTACTGGCCATATAAGGAAAGTAGAATTATTTTGGCAAAAGTTGCTGGGTAAACTTGTTGTGGCTTTTGGTGGGAAGAGTGCAAAGCATTTGTTTATAGTTAGAAGTACACTGTGTTCCAAAACACATAGCAAGTTGGATAAGGAGTATAAAGGCATTTGATGTGATTGTTTTCTGGGTTGTGCCCCCCCCTTATACACTTGCATTACTCCTTATATTCTGTTTAGGAGCAGGTTTTTTCCTCCTGTTTAGGTACAATTTTGGAAAACAGAACTTTAGAAGACAAATGGCTGGATTCAATAAACCTTCTAAAATATCAGGAAGCTCACCAGGGATACCTAAAACAGTGGGGGCTGCTTTATCATCTTCTCAATCAAAAGAGTGGCAAGTTCTTATTCAAGATACTATTAGAGGCTCTATCTCCAATGCCACTGATCCTATTAAAGAAGCTATGAAAGAAATGACTCAGCAATTCGCAACACAGATGCTCGGCCTTCAGAAACAAATAGCAGACAATACACAAAAATTAATAGAACAGAACAAAACATCGGAGAAGTTAGAAACAAAAATGAAAGATATGGAAAATAAACTCCAAGTAATAGAGGCCAAGCAAGCCCAGCTAGAACAAGATTTGATCAGACTTCAAGTGGACAAAGCATCTTACATCTTAAGATTTCAAAATATACCTGAAGAGCAAGGGGAAGATATCAGGAAAAAAATGGCTAGATGTCTAGCTGACTACATGGGAGCAGAAGAACCGGAGAAGATGCTGGAAGAAATAGACACAGCCTTTAGGATGAATTCGGTGTTTGCCAGAAATAATCAGCTGCCTAGAGAGATTCATGTAAGATTCCATAAAAGAATTTATAGAGATGAAATCCTAAGAGCTGTAAATAAGCAACCACTGTTGTTTAATAGCAATGAAGTAAAGGTCCTGAAAGAGGTTCCATGGAGAGTCACAGAAAGAAGAACTGAATACGCCAACTTAACTATGGTCCTATGGAATGCCTGAATCCAGTATACGTGGCTTCTACCCGAAGGCCTAATCTTTTCTTATAAAGGCAAGAGACAGAGAATTACATCCATATTTAAGGCACAAGACTTCTTAAGAAAGAACAGAGAAGATTTTCAAACTGATGAAACAGGTGTCAAGAGAGAAGAAGAGGAGGAGGAAGAAAAATCTACATTAGGAGCCACGGGAACTACAGCGGCTCCTAAAGACTGGAGACCAAAATATAGCAAGACTTCACCACCACTTACAAGGAAGCAATTAAGAGACAACCTGGAAACACAAGCACAGAGTAAAAATCAAAATGGACAAAAGTAAAAAGAAAATGAGATTGACTTCAATAAATATTAACGGACTGAACTCTCCTCAGAAGAGAAGAAAGACTTTCCAACAACTAAAAAAAGGGAATTTTGACATAATTTGTTTACAAGAAACTCATATCAAAGAAGCGGACCAAAAATATCTTCATAATCCAAAATTAGGTAAAGCTTTTGTAGCTTCAGACAAAAAGAAAAAGAAAAGAGGTGTGGCAACATTTGTGAAAGAACATCTCCAACCTGAATTAGTATATGCTTCGCAAGATGGACACATTTTAATGGTCCAGCTCCAAAGGCAAACAAAGGAAACTTTACTTGTAAACATCTATGCACCAAATCACCACCAAGAAATTTTTTATAAAACTCTACAAGAATTGATGGCGAAACAAGTATATCAGGAAACCTGTATAATTGGAGATTTTAATGCTGTTTTTGAGGGAAGTCAAGACAGAAAGAGCTTGAAGAAAAGACAAAGGAAAAGAAAGCATGAATTGCCAGCAACGTTTTATCGCTTAATGGAAGAAAACAAGTGTATAGATGCATGGAGAGCTAGAAATCCATATAAGAGGGATTACACATTTTACTTGGCAAGACATAAATCTTGGTCAAGAATTGACATGTGTTGGATTTCCGTTACAATGACAAATGAAATATTAGAAGCGGAAATTGAGCCTCATGCTGACCACAACCCAATTACATTAGAGTTTCAAGACATTACATTACATTAGAGTTCCAAGAGAAATAGGTGGAAATTAAATACTACAATCCTAAGAAATGAAAAAATTGTTAAGGACTTTAAGAATTTCAAGTGTTATTCGAAAGAAATATACAACCTATCTATAAACATAGTTTGGGATGCCTTCAAAGCCTTTGCAAGAGGATGGATGATAAAGAAACTTCATACAGTAAAAAACAGAAAATGGAGAAATACCTGCAACTACATAATCAAATAAAAGAGCATGAAGAGAAATTAAAACAGAATGTTAAGAACAAAAAAGGGAGGACTAAGCTCAAGCAGCTACAACATCAGATGAATTGCCTCCTAACACAAGAAATAGCGAGAAAGATAACTTATGCGAAGCAAAACTATTTTGAAAATGCAAACAAACCAACTAGATGGTTGGCGTATAAAATACGCAAACAACAGGAAGAAAGATTTATAAACTCATTAAGAAATAGAAAGGGAGAAGACAAAAATAACCTAGAAGACCTAAAGAAAATTGCAGAAGAATTTTACCAAAGCCTCTATAAAGGAACAGAAACACCCCCAGAAAAAACCTGAAGATTACATAAAGAAATACAATATTAAAACTTTTACGGAAGAACACAGAATAATATTAAACCACCCAATTACGACAGCAGATATAGTAGAAGCACTGAGGGAAAAAAGGGGGGGCAAGTCATCAGGCCCTGATGGTCTACCTGCAGAATTTTATCGTGTTTTCGAAGACCAATCAATTTTCCCTTTCAAAGAAGTCTGCCAGAATGTAACCTATGAAGACAAACTACCAGACTCTTGGAATGAGACAGTAGTATTGCTGATATATAAACAAGGGCAGGACCATAAAGAGATCAAAAATTATAGACCCATTTCTTTGCTAAACGTTGACTATAAAATATTTGTTTTTATCTTAGCATCGAGAATGAAAAAAGTTTTAGCCCAAACTATATACAAAGATCAAGCAGGTTTCCTCCCTAAAAAACAACTTAGAAGTAATGTTAGGACAATCCAAGATGTTCTTGAATATTATGAGGCACATCCGGAAAAACAAATGGCTCTAGTCTTTCTTGATGCTGAAAAAACGTTTGATAAGACAAAAATGTGTGAGCTGGAGGCTAAAAAACTGTGCGCTAGCTCACACTAACTCAGCTTAGAGGGAATACTGTCTCTGTGTACACTGAGTTTCTCTTTCTCTTCCCTGTCTCCTCCCCTGCCCTTAGGGCCACAAAGAGTTTCAAGAAGCAAGGAGATGAACATTCTCAAGTCTTTTTCACAGTACATTATGATACAGTTTAATGAGTGCTGAAAGTACATCTTTCTTGAGCTATTTTCCCATTTATACACAGGAATGATTAATCAGTACTTCCATGACTGTGCATGAAACTTTAGTGTGAAATCACACTAGGTAATTCAAGAAATGTTTTTGGGCTCACTCAAGATATTTCATTTTGTACTAGGAGTTTTGAAAAAAATGTTGATGGAGCAGCTTGAAAATAGCCCTGTGAAGGACTTGCTAAAAATTAGTAAGAAAGATATCACTGAACAGTAGCAATAATAACTCCAAATTCAGCTTAACACTAAGAAAATGTTACATTAGCTATACAATGGATGGATAGAATTTATATGAACTCGCTAATGCTCTTTTGCATGGCCCTACCTGCTTAATAAAGGTATCCTGTGACCTTCACCATGCATTTTGATCAGTCTTAATCTTTGCCTTTGTTGTTATGGATGTGCCTGATCCAGAAAGGATTCTCCTCTCTTTCAGTTGGCTTTGTTGTCCTTCAGTGATGTCCTCACTCAGACAAATCTGATTGCCTAGATAGCAATTACTATGTGATCCTCAACTGACTGTTGTCACCCAACAATTACATCAAAACAGCAGAGATGGGAAGCAATAGCCTTGAACAGAATGAACAAAGTGAACATTCTCACTTTTTTTGAGAGAGGTGAGAAAATCTACTGTATCCCAAACAATATGCTCAGCTCAAAAATAACAATGATGCAACAATTGCAGCCCATGTCACACAATGCTATGATCAATATAAGAAAGTGGTCTGTATCTAACCATTTGCAGACCCTGCAAAGTGGGACTTTTCCACTTTTCCCTCCTGCTGCAACCTATTGAGGTCCCCAATCTTGTCTCTCAAAAACACCATGGGGCAAAATGGGGGACTGTAATGGGAAGGGGGGAAATCAGTGGATTTTACCACTGTTTCTTATGAAGGCTAGTGCCCTTACTTCTTTGGTATTCTCCCTCCCCAATATAATGTGTTTGGTACTTTAAAGAAGCTATGTCAGTACAAAAAACTTGCATTGTTCTGAATGTCTCCCACTTCTGTCCTTTCTCCCATTGTTTGATAGTCCTTTAACCTGTATCAAAGTTTTCTCTAGCAAAACATTTCAGATTGAAAGTAGGACGCAGAAAATGTCTGAGTGTTTGTGTAACATCACATTTAGTGTGGAATGGGTTCTTCCTACTAGGTACATTAGAAAATATTAATATTTCATAAAAGATGCTGAAAAGCCAACAAAAAAGAGAGTTGAAGTGTTGCTTGAACACATAATGCTCTTTCTTCTAGATACATACCTGTTAAAAGTAGCAAAAATGAGATCACTGAGATGATCACTGACTGACATAACTCGATATGAGACATCTTTTCTACAAAGTTACAATGCACGAACAATAATGAGCCAATAGACTCCCCCCCTTTAAAAAAGCAGTTTTGGAATGGGGGCACAAAACCCAATACATTCAAGCCCATAGCCAGAATTTTTTTTTAATTCAGGGGGCATTTGAATAGATCGGGGAGGCAGTGATAAAATAAAAATAAATTTTTAAAAAACATCACACTCACCAGTTGGAGCAGGTAGGAGCAGGATTCTCTCTCCTCATATATAACTAGCAGTAAAGCCCGTTCTGAAAGCAATACAATGAGATCTAGAAAGAGGCTCTGGGGGAGTGCTCTGGCTTTGGGCAAACAGTGTCAATTTGCTGTGGTGACCTCAGCAGGGTATAATGACAGAGTCCACTGTTTTCTCCAGAGGAACTGATCTCTGCTACCTGAAGAGCAGTTGTAATTGTGAGTGATCTGTAGCCCTCACCTGGAGATTGGCAGCAATTGTTACCCAGGACAAAGTGGCTGGTTTGGAGGGTGTAGTCTATGGCATTCTACCTGTCTGAGGTCCCACCCCTCTGCAAACCCCACCCTCTCCAGGCTCCACCCCTCAAATCCCCAGGAATTTGTCAGCATGTAGTTGGCAACCCCATCTCCTTCCCAGCTAACCATCAACCTACCATTATCTGCCCCTTTGACTTCAGCTGACTTCTGCCCTCCCTTCTGCAGAGCAGTTGTAATTCTGAGTGCTCTCCAGCCCTCACCTGGAGATTGGCAACAATGGTTCCCTATGTGGGACTGACTGGTTTGGAGGGTGGAGTCTATGGCAGTGTACCTGTCTGAGGTCCCACCCCTCCTCAAACCTCACCCTCTTCAGGCTCCATCCCTCAAATCTCCAGGAATTTCCCATCTGGAGTTGGCAACCCTATCAGGACTGGCCCCAATGTGTTTTCTCCCAAAGGCCAAAGTAGGTGACAGGACCAAGCTTAGTTGCCTACCAACAGGCACTGAGGGGAATGTAGGGTTGCCAGCTCTAAGGAGGGAAATACCTGGAGGTTTGGGGGGTGGATTCTGTAGAGGGCCGGGCGACGGAGGCATCGGCCTTCTGTCGCCCGCCTTGCCCCCCCAATCTCGGCCCGGGCGACCGCGGCTCCAGACCCCCCCGCGGCCACTCCAGCCAGGCGACGGAGGCATCGGCATCAGCTTCCATATGCAAAAGACCTTGAAGGTTCCATATGCAACTGACATTCCAACTGCCTTGCGGGGAGGGGGGTGAGTTTGAGGTGTGGAATGCAGTGAAGTCCAATCAGCTTCCATATGCAAAAGACCTTGAAGGTTCCATATGCAACTGACATTCCAACTGCCTTGCGGGGAGGGGGGTGAGTTTGAGGTGTGGAATGCAGTGAAGTCCAATCAGCTTCCATATGCAAAAGACCTTGAAACACTGGGCGGGACTGCACAAAGCAGCCAGTCAACCCAGCCAGCGTCTTCTGACTGACAGTTCAAGCGTCCATACACTAAAGGAGTGCATTTTAGAACTTTGGCACCCACTACTCAATTATATATAAGGAGAGATTGTGTTTTGGTCATGGACTCTCCTGAACATTCCACATGCTCCCAAATCAGTTAGCTCCCTGATCTGTCACTCAGAGAGTCTCCCTATCCACTGGCTGCGTTGCCTGAGTCCTGCCTCCAACATTCTAAACAGTTTGCTGTCCCTCTCCCTCCCATAGCAAGTCAGAACACACTGTGTTCTGAGATAAAATACATTTCCCAATCTCGCTGTGGGGCCTGGAGATCTCCCAGAAATCACCATGTTCCCCAGCCACAGCACATCATTTTGCCTAAAGAAAATTTCCCAGTTATTACAACTGATGTCCAGATGACCAAGATCAGTTCTCCTGGAGACAATGGCTGCTTTGGGCAGTGGAATCTATGGCATTATACCTTGCTGAAGTCCCTCCCCACCCCAAACCCTTCCCTCCCCAGGCTGTACCCCTCAAAACTACAAGTATTTCCCAACCCAGAGTTGGCAACCATGTAATTGGCTATAGAACCACTTTCCAGACCCTTGGAGCCCAGAAGACATGGCATAGGAGGAGGTGCTTTTCTACCTTAGCTGGGACAGCAGAATGACTTGCGACAGTCCTGCCTTAAAGCTAAGCAGAAGGAAATAAACATGGTTTACCACCCTCTATTTTCCCCTTTTCTCCGCCACCCCACCAGTAACAGCTGGGACACTTACCTGGAGCTTCCTTCTAGACCTCATTGTATTTCTTCCCACATCGGGCCTTACACCTAGTTTCCCATATTGTGGAGGGTGGGTGTAAATGGAAGTCACTGACTCTGAGTTCATTAAAGATTTAAACAGTTCACATCTTGTAACCTCGATGCACAGTGCAGCGAGTTATTACCCCCAGGCACCCACAACATGCCTTCCTAAGGGTAACTCTGCGCATGTTCAGAGATGCAGTTTTCTGTGCCCACTGCCCAGCATTTGATGTTCAAGCTGATTTTGAAGAGAGGAGGGCTCACTTTCAAACAATTAATCCAAATAAGACTAGTATATTCCATTCTTTTTTCATGCATTCATTTTTGTTTATGGTTCTATGAAGAACAGATACAAATTACGACACAACTGTCATAAGGGATAGAAAAAACAAACCAAAAGGCCACTATAATACTTTTTTGTTTGGTTACAACCAGGGATGGACACAAACTCGAAATAATGCCGTCTGGTTCAGTTTGTGGTTCATGGAATGTCCCATTTGTGAACTGTGGACCATCCTGAACTTTTAGCCATCTCACAGACCAGTTTGGTTTGTGAGGTTAATGAGGCAGTAGAACACACACACATCAGCATCACAGGGGATCTCTAGTTGATGCTCCTCTACCTGCCTACCAAACTCACAGGGGACCTCCAGTTGATGCTCCTCTACGTGCCCTCCATGTTTGGTGAGGATAGGATTTACGGAGTCTGAGTTATGCCTCCCCAAAGATGGTACCCTTAGGAAAGTGTTTTCTGGTGAAATTAGCACACACGTCAGCATCACAGGGGATCTCCAGTTGATGCTCCTCTACCTGCCTACCAAACTCACAGGGGACCTCCAGTTGATGCTCCTCTACGTGCCCTCCATGTTTGGTGAGGATAGGATTTACGGAGTCTGAGTTATGCCTCCCCAAAGATGGTACACTTAGGAAAGTGTTTTCTGGTGAAATTAGCAGGGATCAGTTCCTCTGGATAAAATGGTGGACTCTGTCATTATACCCTACTGAGGTCACCACAGCAAATTGACGCTGAGTGCCCAAGGCTGGGGCACTCTCCCAGAGCCTTTTTCTAGAGCTCATTGTATATATTTCCACAATGGGCCTTATTCCTAGTCTTTATTAAAAGCAAATTATCATAAATCCTCTTGGTCCAAGATTCTTGACACAAAACTCTGTCTTATTGGACTAAATCCTGACATTATTCAGGGCCTGGAACCCACAGCTGTTAAGCCCTATATCAAGAAGAATATCCAAGGAAAGCATTACATGAGCACATGGTCGTATACCCACAGGATTTGTTCTTCTGTATTTTTTTGTATTCCTTCACCAAAATATCTGCCTTCCTATGCTTTTTATCTATCCATAATTACTTAAGAGCTTTCTTATTAACTTGATTGAATGTGCAGCCCACTCCTGTTATTAAGGGAAGATTAAGAAAGATTCCTTACTTAGACTGCTTTTGTGATTGTTCTCAAGGGAAAATTGGTACTTTAATACATATTTTGTTGGAATGTCCTCTTTATATTAACCTTAGAAATGGGTTTTTAACACAGTATCTAATTTTTCATCTTTGTCTCATCACAAGCTAGTTTTACTCCTTTTATCTGACAGATTTCCAAACCTTACCCTTGCTGTTGTGAGATTATTCCATTGGTTTGGAAATGGCGGCTGCGGCGCTGTGAGACAGGCGTGTCCCTCGGGAGCTCCCGAGATGCCTGGTCTTCGAGCGCGCTCTCCGGAGCCCCCCGGATTCGGGGAGGCTCCGCTCGGACTCTCGGAGGGAGACCGAGTGCATGAGGCTTTGCTGGCCCCCCCTTTTCCCTGGCAAGGAGGGGGGTGCGACCGGCTTGCCCCGAAGAACAGGAACTTGGTTACCATGTTCCTGTATAACAGCAGCCAACCGTGTTTTTAGAACTTTTTGATTTTGGTGTATTACTTTTCATTGCACATTGAGGGTTTTGTTTGGTGAACAATCGGCACTGAATCGGATCTCCAAACCTCTTCCATGGATAATCCTACTTGGATTTAAAGAACGCGGCCCAAGAATATTTATGGAAAACGAAAGTGAAGAGTGACGAAGGGGTAAGAGTCATGTATTTATATACTGGAAGTAGCATCTTCTCCCTTGGATGAAAACTAGAAAAACTTTTGAAATTTTTCCCATAACTGTGTGAAGAAAATTTAATGAGAAAATGGCGGCGGAGCTTATTCGTGAGAAAATAATCTCGGAGCTTAAGTCAGAACAGTTTTTTAAAAAGCTAACAGAAGAACTAGGAAAAGCACTACAACAGGCATGGGATAAAATTTTGATAAACTCCCATAGCTTAATCGCAGACGAGAAAGATAATAAAAAGCAATTGCTACCAGGGCGGAATGACTGGCAGGAGAGAAAGCAGACAGCAGAACGACAAGAAACGCAGTTTGATATGCAGCACCTGGCTACAGAAGAAGAGATAATAGAAGAGGATTTGCCAAAAGACACTTTGGAAACAGGAGAAAGACATAAAATAGGAACTATAAAAAGATGGCGATGTAAGCCTCTATGGACAAAAAAGAAATCAGTAAAGAAGGGAAAAACAGAGAAAGTTGTAAAGAAAACTGAAGGCTCCAAGCAAGGAAATGAGCATACAAACAGATATGGAGGAGTCTCCTTGGATTTTATGTTAATGGAATATAGAGGCTGGAGACACTTGCAAAAAAATGGGGAAAACCAACTTAAGCAATTCAAAAAACAAATAGGCTACTGGGTTATTGTAATGAATGCTCTTGATTAGCTATATTAGGTTGGCGGTGGATGGTAATAGACGGAAATAAAAACGATAGAAATACTTGAAAAAGATAAGTGGGCATCTGTAGCTGGGGTGGCTTTTAACATGGGTTACAGATGCACCTGCATGAAGTAGATTGTCTGAGAATTATACCAGTAGAGAGATCAAATAAATAGACTGGGCAAGAAATATAGGATGAAATCTGCAGGCGACAGAGAGCTGATTCTTATAGATGTGGGAAAAATATGTTTGCTTTTTAATATAGACTTTTTGTATATCCAGACTAAATGGAAACAATTGACTGTTGATAAGTCTGAATGAAATATAACCAAGATTATGAGGGTTTAAGTCTGTAAAATTAATTGGAAATTATGAGGTTTAGACGGTGTATAAAAAGGAATAGATGGCTCAAGAAAGAGGTGAATAAATCTGGCTATGATATTCAGATTGGGAAATGAAAGTTAGACCAAGATGAATTTAGTAAACTGTGAATAGGTGAATATTCCAATTGATCATTATCTTTAGTAGATATATATATTTTTCCTCAAATCCAGAATGAATGGGTATAACTGATTTAGCTGACAGATTATTAGATGAAAGGTAATTATGATTTTGAGCTTAATAATATGTATTGATATTTGGTAACTTTGGAGACAGAGAGATTGTATTTAAACTAAAATAGGTGACTAATGTGACAAGGGAAGCAAACAGAGATGGTAAAGGTGGTGGTTTTGAATGAAACATAATTAAGGCTAAGAGGGTTTAAGCATGTAAAAGTAATTGGGAAGTATGAGGTTTAGACTGTGTATAAAAATAAATAGATGGCTCAAGAAAGAGGCAAATAAATCTGGTTATGGTATTTAGATTGGGAAATAGAAAGTAAGATCAAGATGAATTTAGTAAACTTTGAAGATGTGAATATTCCAATTATTATCTTTAGTATATATTTTTCCTTAAATCCAGAATGGGTATAATTGATTTATAAATTACTGGATGAAAGGTAATTATGATATTGAGTTCAATAATATATATTTGGTAACTCTGAAGACAAAGAGATTGTATTTAAACCAAAATAGGTGACTAATGTGCCGTGGGAAGAAAACAGAGATGGAAAAGGTGGTGGTGGGTGTGGGTTGGGGGGGGGAAAAAAATTCCATTGGTTTAATGTTGTGTCCAGATAATGCTACTTGATGGGGTTTTGACTACTCAATTTTTAGTGAAGGATCTTTAATCATATTAAAGTAAAGTAAAGGATAAATGAATGGGTTGATATGCATATTTGGTTGTCTCATGACTCTGGTGTTTTTCAATTCTATAAAGACATCCAAGAGATCCCCGATCCTGAATCAACTGTATTTTCTTTTGTACAAAGTTGATCTTGCCCTGTATTCATATTGATCTATTATAAGTATTTGTGTGCTTGGAATTTACTGTCATGGGAAAGGACCCTTAAGCCTCTCTATCTGGTCTAGCATGTAGAACATGTAGGCTGTCCATCACTCTGAACAGAAAAGCAAATATTTTGCCTTTGCTTCTATTTCCCTTTGGTCTCTGAAACCTTGCCTGCCTGCCAACATGTGCAATCAAAGTATTAGCCTCATTCTCTGCAGGGCAGAATCAAAATTATCGTATCCATTGCTCTTCCACCCAGCATGTAATCAAGCTGCCTATCATATGGTGGCAAGCAAAATGAAAAAATAGGGAAGGGTAGCTACATCTAGGGAGAAAGGAAAGACAACCACTATAAACTAAAACCCTAAGAACAGGAGATCATAACAACAGCTTATGTTAATGTTAGTCTAAGATTTGGACGGGAGGGCACAGCACCTGCAGTCACTTGAGAGCTGAGCTCCAGGTGATTGATCTGGACTTAAAGGGTATCTGAACAATCAGAGACCACCCCACACTCCAGGGAATGAGTAGTGGGGGGCAGGGGGCTTGAGCTGGGGTCCCAGCAAAAAGGCAACTCACTGGGAGACCTAATAAGCTCGCTCTGAAGCAAGCCAGAGGAAGAAGCTCACTGAAGTGGGCAGAGCTGTGCTGCCATGAATCAAGAGGCTGACAGGCGAATTTTAAATTGAGCACAGAAACGTGAGTGAAAGAAATTGCTCTGTGTTCTCAAAGTAAAGACTGTTGTATTTGAAATCCCCAATAGACTGGGAAAATCTCCCTAGTTTTACTTAACTGGCCAGAACAGAAAGGGAGAAATTTCCAACTTGAGCTGTGTTTTGGCAAAGTAGAGGGGAAACAGAACGGCTGGGGGAAAATACCATCAAACTGCTAATAGAAGCACAAGGGAAATTTAAAGAGAGATTTTATAGAGAAGCCATGGAGTTTTGTGGATGTTTAAAGAGCTAGCAAGTCCCTCACATTTTTATTTGATCTCGATTTTTCCCTCCACCAGGAGGGGGGCAGGAGGCCCATTATAATTAGTGGGTTGAAATGGTAGAGCTGACCTGGAAATTTAATAAAGACTAAAAGTGCTTGCTATGTCAATAATTGACTATAATTGACTATTGATGGTTTTAAAACTGACGGAATGTGGATGTGCTTGGAACAACTGGGAAACAACTTGGAACAACTGGGAAAAGATGGTGACCTTGAACAAATAATAACAAATTTAGGCATGTGGCCAAGGGATACTGGCAACTCTCCAGCACTGGGCAGTGAACCAGAACTGGGCTTAAACCATAACACAGAGATAACAGAGTCTGGGAAGTCAGTCAGATGGGAAAAAAACAATAAATAAAGAGACAATAGTAAAATTGGTTAGAATTTGTATAAAGCTCAGAGAACAATCAGCAAAATGTAATCTGTTAAAACTGTTCACACTGCCAAGACTACACAATCTTAACCAGGGACAGGGGGGGGGTGACTGTTAGTAAATTAGCAGTAGCAGTGCAAAAAGAAATGCAGAGCATGGTGGTCAATGCAGTCAATCCAATCAAAGCTCAGATGGACCAAACTTTAAGACAAATAACACAAATAACTGAGCAATTTACAAATAGTATGCAAGCCATTCAAAAACAGGTGGCGGAAAACTCAAAGGACATAGCAGAACTGATGAAAAACAATGAGAAGACAGAGGAGATGATGAAAGTGGTGCAAGAGGACACAAGAAGGATGGAAGACAAACAACAGGAATATGAACAAGAGCTTATATGATTACAGGTGGAAAAAGTGGCATATGTGTTAAGATTCCAGAACATTCCAGAAAAAAAAGATGAAGACTTGTCAGGGAAGATGGCCAACTTACTAGCAGATCATATGGACATGGAAAAAGATGAAGTGGAAAAAGAGTTTGATCAAGTATTTAGAATGAATTCAGCCTATGCAAGATGGATGAAAGTTCCACGGGAAATTCAAGTACGCTTCTATAAGAGGATGGTAAGGGACAAAGTACTGAGGTAAGTAAATGTGAAATCATTAATGAAAGATGAAACTGAAATAAAAGTCCTGAAGGAAATTCCCTGGAGGGTTAGGGAAAAAAGAAGAGAATATGCTAAATTAACATGGTTGCTGAAGAAAAATTACATTCAATACAGATGGTTATTTCCAGAGGGCATGGGCTTTACCTATCAAGGGGGAAAATACTGGATTACATCTATTTTTAAAGTGGAAGATTTTCTAGGAAGATATGGGGAAGAACTATGAATGGAAGAAGAGGAAGAAGAAGAAGAGGAGGAGGAAGGGAAGAGAAAAGAAGAGCATCTACAGGCGGAAGGAGCTGAAGCCAACTTTAATCCCAAAGAGAAAAGAAGCCAGGTTGCCCTTAGGAAATCTCCGATTAGAACGCGGTATTGGACAAAGGTGAAAAAGCACCAACAGAATAGCAAGAACAATGGATAAAGGGAGACTTAGAATACTCTCAGTAAATGTAAACGGATTGAATGGACCACAAAAAAGAAGAAGTATTTTTCACCAATTAGGTAAACAGAAATTGGATATAATTTGTTTACAAGAAACACATATTTGTGAAAAAGATGAGAAATATTTGCTAAATTAAAAAATAGGGAAAACATTTACAGCTTCAGACAAGAGGGAAAAGAAGAGGGGAGTGGCAATAATAGTTAAAGAAAACCTATTCCCTGAAAAAGTTCATGCTTCAGATGATGGGAAAATTTTGATGGTGGAAATCCAAAATCAAGAGAAAAAGATTTTGGTAGTTAATATCTATGCACCAAATCAAGTCCAAGAGAAATTTTATAAGGAACTCTATGAACTTATTGTTGGACAGGACTGTCAAAATATTTGTTTATTGGGAGAATTTAATACAATTTTTGATGAGGAAAAGGATAAACAGACAGGAAGGAAGAAGAAGAAAAGAAGGACAGAAATGCCAAAAAACTTAGAACAATTACTTACTGAACTAAATTTGATAGATGCTTGGAGAATAAGGAATTACTCTATGAAACAATTTACATATTATTTGGCTAGACATGATTCATGGTCCCGAATAGACATGATATGGATTTCAACAGTAATGGTTAAGGATCTGCTAGAGGCAGAAATACAGGCAGGAACATATGCAGATCATAAACCAATTTATTTGGAGTTGCAAACAATTGGGAAGATAAGCAGATGGACCATGAACTTAAGAATCTTAAGAAATAATAACTTTGTAAATAAAATGAAGGAAGAGTTAGCTTTTTTCAAAGAAAATAAAAAACAAGAAACATCATTAAAGGTGATAT
>NW_015176003.1:108941-113508 GCF_001447785.1 Gekko japonicus
AGAACTTTTATTAAAGTCTTGAGAAAAGATGGGAAGGAAATCTATAGAAATGAAGAAATCAAGAAAGCTATGGAGGAATATTATAAAACGCTATATGGGAAAACGACAGTGAGCACAAATAAAATCCAAAGTTATTTGGAAAAATATAAATTGCAAAAACTTACAGAAGGACAAAGAAAAATATTAAACCTACAGGTTTCAATGATGGAAGTGGTCAAGGCAATAAAGAGAAAAAATAGAGGGAAAGCTCCGGGACCAGATGGACTCCCGATAGAATTTTACCATATTTTTGAAGAGCGGATTGCACTGACCTTTAAGGATATTTGTAATATGGTAAGAGAACAAGGCGAAATCCCAGATACGTGGAAAAAGCAAATATTTATTGATTCATAAACAAAACTTGGATGAGAAGGAAATGAAAAATTATAGACCGATATCACTGTTAAACGTGGACGACAAGGTTTTTGCATCAATTTTGGTGCAGAGGCTGAAAAAAGTATTAGTGGAAACAATAAATAAGGACCAGTCGGGATTTTTACCTAAGAGACAAATGAGGAATACTTTGAGAATACTGATGAATGTGTTAGAATACTATGAATTACATCATGAGAAGCAGATGGCAGTAATCTTTCTGGATGCGGAGAAAGCATTTGACATTGTTAATTGGACTTTTATGCTGGAGACATTTCACATGTTAGGTGCAGGAGAAAGTTTTATTACTATGATTCAAGCAATATATAGTGAACAAAAAGTGAAAGTTATAGTCAATGGAGAACTTTCAAATAATTTTGAGATTCAGAAATGTATGAGGCAAGGATGTCCCTTATCCCCACTTTTGTTTATTATGGTACTGGAAGTAATGAATGAAGCCATCAGAAGAGAGAGTAAAATAACTGGACTTCAAGCAAAGAAAGAACACTTTAAAATACTAGCTTTTGCAGATGATGTGGCATTAATACTTGAAAACCCAATAGAAGCAGCAGGAGCATTGCTGAATAAGATTGAAGAGTATGGAGCAGTGGCGGGCTTCAAAATAAATGTAGAAAAACCTAAAATTATAACTAAGAACTTGGAAGACAAACAAAAAGAGAAGTTACAAGAAATCACAAGATGTCAGATTGTAAAAAAACCTAAATATCTAGTAATTACGGTTACAAACAAATATAGTTGTCTATGAAGACAACTATAAAGCACTGTTACAAAAAACTAAACAAGACTTGGACAACTGGAAAAATCTGCAACTTTCCATGATGGGAAGAATCGCTATAATAAAAATGAACATTTTACCTAGATGGATGTTCTTATTTCAAACTATTCCTGTATTACAAAATCAAAACTTGTTTAAAGAATTAGACCAGATGACATCCAAGTTTATATGGCAAGGGAAACGGGCACAAATAAGATTGAAGATGCTACATGATGTAAAAGAAAGAGGGGGATTTGATGGACCGAATTAGTTACTGTATTATAGCTCTGCAGCATTAGTATGGATTAAATAATGGATTACTTTAGAAGATAAGAGACTTTTAAAAATTAAGGGCCATGATTTACTGTTAGGATGAAATGCTTTTCTGTGGTATTAAAAAGCAGGCTCTCAAAAATATTTTAAGCAGCATTGGCTGAGAGCAGCATTACTAAAGGTATGGGACCCTATACATAAAAATGTTTATACCCAGAATATAGGCCATAATATTAATTTAGAAGAGTGGGAGCAGATTTTATAAGATGTTTTATAGATGGTATATTACACCAGATAGATTAGCTAAACAAAATAGTAACTGCTCTGATAAATGCTAGAAATGTAAAAAATAAGATTGGCTCTTTTTATCACGTGGTGGCTATGTGATGTTACAAAGAGGTATTGGAGATAGATTCATGAGATAATGGAAAAAATAACAAGAACTAATATCCCGTAAACTCCAGAGATACTGTTATTGAATATATTTCCGAAAGACTTTGATAAAGCAGATAGGTATTTGATAGTTCACATGTCGACAGCTGCAAGGATAGTATATGCCAAATATTGGAAAATAATGGAAATACCAATGAAACAAGAGTATTTGAAACGGTGGAAAATGACAAACCGACACTTGAGATGAGAGCTGGCGCAGAATGGACTTTTCAAAAAACCTGGAAGAGATTTTATGATTGGTATAATGTAAACGCAACTGATAGATAAATGTAGTAATTTGAGATCGCGGAAAAGATAAGCTTAGAAAAATAGATAATGAATACTTAAAAAAATTGCTAATATCACACTGAACATAGTCAGTTATGCTAAACTATTTATCTTTTTTATCCATTAATTTAACTGTTTAAAGAGAACCTCAAGAGCATCATCAATAATAAAGAAAAATTTTAAGGCACAATTCAGAGTCCTTCAGCCTTCATTTTGTTTTATCTTTTCTAATCCTCAATTGGTATGCACGTTTGAGAAAGTAGGCTAACAAAGTGTCTCAGGGTCCAGTTTCTAAAGGAAACTGGCTAGAGATTGGCGGCTTTTGTGAGGAGCTCACAATTACACTGTTGAGGGAAGGCCAATATTCACCTCAGGAATAAAAAGCTCAGCTGTGCTGTGTAACCAGGAGCTGACATCTGAAACTTTACAACTTAATGAACACAGGAAAAGCTGTGTGTCACCTGTAAATACTTTTAAGTCTCTTTTCTGAACACCCTTCTTCCCCTATCAATGGTAGTCAATAAAAGTTATTAGGGTTTTTATTGGGGGAGGGTAATCATGTTTCCTTTGGAAGGCTGCTTGCACCCAATTTGTCAGTTGAAGGTTGGAGTAGAGCTAACCTGTCAAACTACAAAACACACCACTCTTTCTTAAATGGCATTGTAACCCCTGACAGTCACATCCCTTAGCCTCAGCAGGTGGGGAAAAGACAGGAAGAATACAGTGCGTGTATATTTTACCTACCAGTGATAGTCACTGTGGGACTGGACAGTAATTTCTTATGGTAACAGGGCACATGTACAGAGCTGCAATTCTGGTCCAAATCAACTCCATGAAACTGTGAACCTCCTGCATGGTGACCAGTTTAGTCCAATTCATCACAAATGAGAATAAACTTGCATTTATGTGTGTATAAAGTGCTGTCAAGTCACAGCCCACTCATGGCAATCCCAGCAAGGGGCTTTCAAGGCAAGTGAGAAGCAGAGGTTGTTTGCCATTTGCCTTTCTCTGCACAGTCTTCCTTGGTGGTCTCCCATTTAAGTACCCACACTGCTTAACTTCTGAGATCTGACAAATCAGGTTATACCATGCCAACTTTTCTCTCACATTTACTTACCTTTTAAAAAAAGTATTACTTTAGAAAAAAAGTAAGGGATAGCAAATCATCCATTAGGCCTCCTTCTCCCTTTTCTCCTCAGGAACAGTTTTGAATAAGGATATGTTCAGCTTTGTTCCAGATGTAAACCTTAGGGGGAAGTGACCATGTCCTCCTTGAATTCCAGTTGCTGTGGGGGGGGGGGTCAAGCCCTCACTATTCCAGCAAGATGGAAACATGGTAAGGGCTCCAAGAAACCAATGTGGATGAACCGAGAGCTTCAGAATAAGCTAAGGGAGAAAAAGGAAATGTTCAGGGAATGGAGGGAAGGTCAGACCTCTAAAGAGTATATGAGAGTTACTAGGGCCCCGGTCACACGTAAAGGTTTGGCCCGGGAGAGGGATGGATAGGGGGCACAGCAAATGGGCGCAATCTCACCGCAACATCTGGAAAGCAGTGCGCACCCGTCCCCGATCCGTCCCAACCTCCGAAAAGGCACAGCAAAAATACACCACCTACCAAGGTGGTTCTTTCAGTGCGGCCGCATCAAGGCCGGCCGTGGGATCACCGGCGCATCCTTCTGCCGGTCATCCCCGGCTCCTGGCTGAACTGTGCACGCTCAGACATGCACAGTTTGGCAGTCTCCTGTTCCCCACTGTCACTTTCCCCGGCATCTGATCGTGCCAGGGAGGGAATGCGCCGCGGCTCAGGGGATCAATGTGATCCCATCGCTGCATGTTTCTTTTGGTGCGGCTTTATAAAGCCACACTTTTGCCCGTTCCTTTCCCCCCGTGTGGCAGGGACCTAGGTACTGCAGATCAGCCATCAGGGAAACCAAAGCTCAGTATGAGTTGGGTCTGGCCAGGGGGGCTTGCTACAATAAGAAAAACTTCTACAGGTATGTGAGAAGCAAACACAAGGTAAAAGAGGCAATTGGACCACTTTTGGGAATAGAAGGAGAAACTCTGGTGGAGGACAGAGAAAAAGCAGACAGGCTTAATGACTTTTTTGCCTCTGTTTTCTCCCAGAAGAACTCAAGCCCATCTAGAGATGTTATGGGACATAACAGGACACCTGAGTGTCCAGTTGACATTGACAGGGAAGTTGTGGAGAGGCACCTGGCTGCACTGGACGAATACAAATCCTGTGGGCCAGATGGTGTGCACCCAAGAGTGTTTTAAGAACTGTCAAATGAACTTGCAGAGCCTCTGTCCATCATCTTCAAGGCCTCCTGGAGGACTGGGGAGGTGCCACAAGATTGGAGAAGAGCAAATGTTATCCCAATCTTTAAG
>NW_015176003.1:114696-138322 GCF_001447785.1 Gekko japonicus
TAGAGGACCACACCCAAAGAGTGGTGGTCAACGGTGTTTCGTCAGATTAGAGGGAGGTGTCCAGGGAGGTGCCGCAGGGCTCAGTTTTGGACCCAGTACTTTTCAATATGTTTTATCAGTGATCTGGATGAAGGGGTAAAAGGGCTACTCATTAAATTTGCTGATGACACCAAATTGGAAGGAGTAGCAAACACCCAAGAAGATAGTGTTACAATGTAACAAGACCTGAATACTCTGGAGAAGTGGGCAGTTGCAAACACGATGCAGTTCAACAAAGATAAATGCACAGTGTTATATCTGGTCCACAAAAATGTCAAGCACAAATACTGGATGGGGGATACATTTCTGGGGAGTAGTATATGCGAAAGAGATCTTGGGGAAGGAGTGGACTGTAAACTAAATATAAACAGTCAGTGTGATGTGGTGGTAAAAAAAGACAAATTCAGTCTTGTGTTGTATTAAAAGGGCCATACCAGGAGGTCATAGCCCCTCTGTATACTGCCTTGGTCAGGCCACACCTGGAGTACTGTGTGCAGTTCTAGAGGCCTCACTTCAAAAAGGATGTGGACAAAATCGAGAGGGTGCAGAAGAGAGCGACAAAGATGATCAGGGGTCTGGAGACTGACACCTACGAGAAAAGGCTAAGGGCCCTGGGAATGTTTAGTTTAGAGAAGAAGAGAATGAGGGGGGACATGATTGCTCTCCTTAAATATTGGAAAGGCTGTCATTTGGAGGAGGGCAAGGAGCTGTTCCAGTTGGCAGAGGATAGGACCCAAAGTAACAGGTTTAAATTACATGCAGAAAGGTATATTTTAGGAAGAACTTTTTCACAGAGTGGTTCAAAGGTTGAATCAGCTGCCTAGGGAGGTGGTTAGCTCCCCCTCACTGGCAGCTTTCAAGAAGAGGCTGGTCGAATATTCATCAGAGTTACTTTAGGTTGGTCCTGCATTGGGCAGGGGGTGGGACTAGATGGTCTGTATGGCCCAAACTCTATGATTCTATGTATACATCACACTAGCCCAGAGAAGTAATGAAGTGAACTATGGCAGGAAATTCTGACCAATTTAGAATTACAGCAGCAGGAGGACACTGAAGGTTTCTTTTGTGTTATTTAAAACTTTATTTTTTGAATGATTCTCTAATTACAAGATGCAAAACTGCAGTGTTCACACCACTCATTGCAAATGCTTCTCAGACCAGACCAAATACACAAGCAGTTTGTTCCCATTGTCTTGCCAACTGGTTGCAGGTGTGGTGACAAATTAAAAAAAAATGGTTGAAGACATGAAAGGTAGATCAGAAGCAAAGCCCATGTTTCTAAATGTGATCGTAAGCAGCTGGGATTGTGAGTTTTAATCATTTTAGTAAGCAACAATAATCAGCCAACAAAACAGATGGCAGTCTCACTGCCCACTAGATTTAAAAATATCTCAGGGGATTTGAAACAAAACCATGAGTAGTCTTTCTGCAATTAATCCAGCAACTATGGATTGTATCTGGAACATTAATGAAAAGCCTCACTTTGCATTAGTGGCTTTTCTAAAAGAAAAGTAGGTTCTGAAATTGTGTTAACTTCCTGTCTGCCTCCTAATAGAGATCACATTAGAAACAGCTTCTCCATGAAGGAGTGGATACATTTTAATTTTTAAAATCTTGGATGAGCACTGTAAACAACATTATAGCATTTTATCCCTTGGAATTTAACAATGGCTCTGGTGTTACTTAAAGGTATAAAACTGGAAAAAATCTACAGCACACTGTTAACAATAAATAAAAATAAAACAGAGTTTAAAAAATTAAACCCAGTTAACTTTCAAGGAGCCTTGATCTGTGTTTCCTTGGGCCTTCTTTTTTTAAAAAAAAAGATCCAATTTTCCGGAGAGATTAAGATGCGGCAAAAGATTAAAGAAGGGAAAGAGATACAATAGTGGATACATTTTCAAATTGCTTCAAGATTTAAAAATGAGATCTGTATTTAAAAAGGTGTTCTAAAAGAACTGACTGATTTTGAAAAGATTGTCTCATAATCTAAAGACCACCTACTAGGCTGAATTTACAAATTATAGCTTCAATGTGATTCTGAAGATGAACAGATTAAACCATGCATTATTAAATGGATGCAAAATTTTGGTGAGGAAATACAGTTTCTTTTTTTTTAATCTTTTCACTTTTTTCTGTATCCATAATTCATGCTGTATGCTGAAAGCATTTCTAACTTACAAGAGAGTTTTCTAACTATTAAACCAACCATAAACCTTAATTCATACTTAGTTACACTTCTTTGTTATATTACCAATCCACTTATATACATTTGCCCAGGTTTTTTGAAATACTTCTTCCCCCTTTCCCTCTAGCAGTATTGTTAGCTTATCCATTTCTGCTATATCTAGCAATTTCTGTACAAATTCTTCCCTTAATGGAGTTTTTTCTGATTTCCAACATTTAGCGACAGAATCCTGGGAGTCGTTATTACATGAATAATCAAATACTTATCCTGCTTTTTATAAACATCTGGAATTATGTTCAGTGAAAATAATTCTGGCTTTAGTGGCACTTTTAACTCTATTATTGCTTGTAACATTTCTTGAATCATCAACCAATATATTTTTTTGCATTGTCACATATCCACCACATATGAAAATATGTCCCGACATTTTTCTTACATTTCCAACTAGTGTTTACCAAATTAGGGTAACATTTCGCTAATCTATCTGGAGGGATGTGCCACCTATAAAACATTTTGTATAAATTCTTCTTACATGAGGTGGCTCTCGTTAGTTTTATATTTGTATGCCATACCTTTTTCCATTGCTCCAAATCTATATTATAAACTAAATTTTGTACCCACGTTATCATAAAAGGTTTATCTCATCTTGCATTTTAAATTCCAAAAAGAAGTTATATAGTTTCTTTATGAGTTTTTCTTCTGTATCCAACCATATCTTGTCCAACTCTCCAGGTTTCTCCTCAAATCCGTTTTTTCTATCTATTTTAAACCTCAATTCCAGTTGGGTTCTTTTCCACCATGTCAATTCAGTGTTTTGGTTTTGCAGTGTCTCTACTGATTTCAATTTTTTTTTATTGTCTAGTAGGTTTTCATATCTGCACATCTTATACTTAGAAAACAGTGTGGATTTTACAGAGGCTTCCAAAAGTGAAACCCACATGGGAGTTTTATTACAATGATTTTTTTGTTACATCCCATGCTTTCTTCAAAATCGCTCTGAGATAATGTTGCCTAAAATATCATACCAAAGAAAGGCATGCCAACCCATTGGGAGATTGTGTTGTTCTAGTTTTAAAAGTCTTATGTTTTGTAGTGTTATCCATTTTTTATCCAAACCATAGATGCTACTTTTGGAAAAGCAAATCCTCCTCTTTCTTTCCTATCTTGTAATAACTTCATTTTAATTCTAGTTTTTTTTATAGTTATTTTATTGCCATATACATTGAGATATGATTTTATCTAGCTCTTTGAAATATTGCTGGTTCTTTACGTTAGGTATTGTTTGGAAAAGATAGGTCAGGGAAGGATGTTTATTTTGACTGTTGCTATTCTTCTAATAAATGAGATTTGTAACCCCTTCCAGTTCTCCAAATCTTTCTTGATTTGTATCAACAGTTTCTTATAATTATCTTCAAATAATGAACTACATCTATTAGTCAACATAATACCTAAATATTTTAGTTTTTTACACACCTCAATGCCTGACAATTCTTGCAATTGTAATATCTGGTTTATAGTGCAATTTTTTGTAAGAATCATTGTCTTTTTAAAATTAATTTTAAAGCCAGCTACTTGCCCATATTGTTCCATGATACTTAAAAGTTGCTTGATCAAAATCAGTGGATCTTCTAAAATAAAAACTAGGTCATCAGCAAAAGTTTGCAATTTAAATTGTTCTCCCCTTATTTTAAGGCCTTTAATTTTATTATCTCCTCTAACTAGCTCATTCAGTGTTTCTAATGCAAAAATAGAAAGCAATGGGGATAGTGGACATCCCTGCCTTGTCCCCTTCTGTATCTCAATATTATACATGGTGTCTCCATTGCATTTTGCTCCATAAGCATTTTGCTTATTGTATATTGCTCTAATCATTGTATAGAAAACCTCACCACAGCCCGACTGTTTTAATTGTGCCAATACATAACTCCAACTGATATTATCAACTGCTTTCTCTGTATCTATAAAAAGGAGAGACATTTGTTTTTCCGGATGAGCTTCAAAGTACTCAAGAGTATTCAAAATGATTCTAACATTTCTTAGCTGTCTCTTAGGTAAGAAACCTGCTTGATCTTGATGTATTAATCGAGCCAGACTTTAAAAAATCTAGCTGCTAGTATTGTTGCGTATATTTTATAATCTGCATTTAATAAAGAAATTAGTCTGTAATTTTTGACATCCTTCTAATCTGTTCCTTTTTATTTATTTATTTGTTTATTATTAAATTTTTATCCCGCCCTCCCGGCCAAGGCCGACTCAGGGCGGCTTACAACAATAAAATTTGCATAAAACAATCATAATAAAATCACATACATTAATAAACACAACATTAAAATTCAAACAAAATAAAGTGCTAGCAACAATCCTCTTTATCTCAATTGACTCTTTGGCCTTCTGCGGCTATCTCAGGTAATTGGCACGGGCTGTGTTTGAGGGACCTATGGGCCAGGGCTCCACCAGAGTAGATATTAATTGTTGCCAGTGAAAGTGTTAGTGGTGGACGCTCCAAAAACCCGGCAGAAGAGCTCCATCTTACGGGCCCTGTGGAATTGTGAAAGGTCCCGCAGGACCCTAATCTCTTCCGGGAGCTCATTCCACCAGAGTGGAGCCACCAGCGAAAAAGCCCTGGCCCTAGTTGCCACCAGTCTGGCCTCCTTAAAGCTTGTTTAGGAATTAGTGTAATTAAGGCCTCATTCCATGAGTTTGGAATCTTGTTTTTTTGGTAGATATTCTGCATTGTTCATTTTAATGGCAATATTATCTGGTCTTCAAAGAACTGAAATTGGTATACCATCCGGTCCTGGTGTTTTCTTCTTCTTTAATTTTCTGATCTTTTCAGCTTTTTTCAGTATCATAATTGGTTCGTTCAAGGCTTTCCTTTGATCTTCTGTAAACTTTTTTAAATTATATTTTTCAAGAAAATATTTTTATCTTGTTGATCTTCCCCCTTTTGTTGATATAATTTCTTATAGAAACTTTCAATATTTTTTTTAGATCCTTAGCACTATATTTCTCCTTACCCTGTCCATTTCTTAATGACCTAATCTGGTTTTTGTCTTTTTCTTTCCTTAATTTATATGCCAACCACTTGGTTGACGTATTCGTGTTTTCAAAATAATATTGTTTTATGTAGTCCAATTTCTTTGCTAATCCTTGTGTCAAAAAACAGTTCATCTGATGTAACTTTTTAAATTTAATTCTTAACTGTTCCAAAGATGGTTCCTCCTTCAGTTTCTCTTCTTCCTTTTTGATCTGCATTTTGATTTGTTCATATTTCAATCTTTTTTGGTTTCTTAACCAGACTTCTTGTCTAATTAAGACTTCTTGTCTTCTTGTGAATGCCTTAAAGGTGTCCCATACTATATCTATGTGAGTCTCAAGTTGAATATTATGCTTTTAAAAAGCAGTAAATTCTTCTTTAGTTTCCTTTGTTGTTGTTCAGTCGCACAGTCGAGTCTGACTCTTCGCGACCCCATGAACAAGATCCTGCCAGGCCCTCCTGTCCTCCGCTGTCCTCTGAAGTTTGCTCAACTTCATGCTCGTTGCATCTATTACACTGTCCAACCATCTCATCCTTTGCATCCCCGTCTTCTTTGACCTTCAATCTTTCCCAGCATCAGGGTCTTCTCCAGTGAGTGCTCCCTTCTCATTTGAAAATCTTTATTATTAAGTAACTAGGTCTTCATTGTCCATCTAGAACTTTTAGGAGCATCTTGAAGTATTAAAACTACAGGGTTATGATCCGCGAATGTTGATGGTAGTATTTCCACTTCTAAAGATCATTTATAAAATTAGTTGATATCCAGGCCATATCTAGCCTCGACCACGATTTATGCCTTGCAGAAAAATAAGTAATGTCTCTCCTATCGATATTCCTGATTCTCCAAGTGCCTATGATCTTTATTTCTTCTGTTAATTAATAGAAAAGCTTTTGGGAGTTTATTCCCTCAGTTCTGTTTCCCTAATTGATTTTTCCTATCTAATTTTCTGTCAAGAACCACATTGTAGTCTCCTATAATACAAATATCTTCAAATGTTTGTGCTGCTATTACCTCTCATAGTGAATAATAGAATTCGTCTTGGCACTGGTTAGGTGTATATATATTCCCTATTAAGGTTGATTTGGCTTGCCTCTGGATTCTTACCATCACAATTCTACCATCTTTAGATTTAAATACTGTTTTTTTAATAATATAATTTTTTTATTATTTCCAACATCACCACATACATTCCTTAAATCAGGTCCAAGGCTTACAAAAACATCCAACATGACTAGCTAATAACCCATCACCTAAATACACATAATGTAAAAATAGATCATCTCCTTCTCTTATATCTTTTTTTAATTACCCATATTATAAGTTTATAAATTTGCCTTATGCTCCAACCAATTATACACTTGTGACCAGACTCTCTGAAAAATTGAACTCATATTTCCATGCATCTTTTGCGTTAAATTGTCCATTTCTACCACTTCAATTATCTTACTAATGTAGTCCCATCTACTTGGTACCTGTTCACTTTTCCAGTGCTTTGCCAGCACTATTCTTGCCACCGTTACTAAGTGCATAACTACATATATTTCTTTTTCCTTCGATTTTTCCGGGAATATATTTAAGAGAAATATTTCTGGCTCTAGCGGAATCTGAATGCTAGTTATTTGGACTAGTATCTTTTGCACCTCTTTCCAATATTGTTTCACCTCGCCACATGTCCACCAGACATGATAATACGAGCCTTCCTGGACCTTCCATTTCCAACATTTACCGTCCAACCCCGTATATATTCGGGCTAACCTTTCTGGCGCCATATACCACCAATGTACCATTTTAAAAACATTTTCTTTTAAAGGCACCGCTTTTAACCATCTTGTGTTTTTCCAAATCCTTTCCCACTTGATTAGGTCTATGTCATACCCTAAATTTTTCACCCACGATCCTATTGTTCCCTTAAAAACCTCATCCTGCATCTTATAACTTAACATAAAAGAGTAGATTTTGCCAATCAGTTTAACATCATCTCCCAAGAGTATTTTATCTAAATCGGACATCTCTGAAAAGAAACCTATCTGCTTGTCCTTAGCAAACTTAGAGCTTAACTGGTTTCTTTCCCACCAAGATAACTGTATTTGCTCGGCTTGTAGTGCTTCCTGCGATTTGAGCATGTTATTACTATTAAGAAAATCCTCGTACCTCAAAGCCCGTACTTCTGACATCAAATTAGGTAGGGTACTGGCCTCAAGCGGGGCTAACCATCTAGGTGTCTTAGTATAAAATAACGTTCTGATCTCGTTCCATACTTTTATTAAACTAGCTCTAATCAGATGTTGCCTAAAATATGAGTGTGTCTCGTATTTCTTATCCCATAAAAAGGCGGGCCACCCTGCCATCAAATTAAAGCCCTCCAGATTTAAAACTCTCGTTTTTTTAAACAAAATCCACTCTCTTAACCAAGTGAGTGCCGCCGCCTGATAGTAAAGCCACCAGTTGGGTATTGCCAGCCTGCCTCTTTGATCTTTTTCTTGTAAGAATTTTAATTTGATTCTCGGCTTCTTCTTTTGCCAAACAAACTCTCGCACTAATCCATCTAACTTTCCAAAACAACCAAAATTTCTAAGAACTGGGATAGTTTGAAAAAGAAATAATACCTTTGGAAGAAAAGTCATTTTTATCACTGCTGCCCTTCCCACCATGGAAAGCTGCAGCACTGACCAATTATCAAATTCCTTTTTTGTTGGGACTATCAAACGCTCATAATTATCTTGTACTAGGGTGCTGGTTCTGCTTGTTATGTACATTCCCAGGTACTTTATTTTCT
The DNA here is from genome assembly GCF_001447785.1 of Gekko japonicus. NCBI lineage: Eukaryota > Metazoa > Chordata > Lepidosauria > Squamata > Gekkonidae > Gekko > Gekko japonicus. The sequence goes on from NW_015176003.1 coordinate 122,738, forward strand.
TTACCACTTCAAACTTTGAGATTTCCTTTATACTTTGAATTATATTTTCTTTGCAGTTTTTTGTCAGCACCTTAGTTTTCCCAATGTTAACTTTAAAACCCGCTAGTTGGCCAAACTTATCTAAGGTCTCTATCAAAGGAGCCATTGAGTTTATTGGATCTAACAATATCATTGCAATATCATCGGCATAGGCCTGTATTTTGTATTCCTGCCCTTTTACCTTAATCCCTTTTATCCTACTATCATTTCTTAAAGCCTCACAAAGTCCTTCAATAACTAAAATAAATAATAGAGGCGAAAGAGGGCAGCCTTGACGAGTACCTTTACATATGCCAATTTTTTCCATCATGTCTGCGTTTATCACGATTTTGGCATCTTGTTTTTGGTAAATTGTTTCTATTCTACTAATAAAATCTTTTCAACAATCCATTGCTTTTAGATTTTCAATCATATATTCCCAATTTATGTTGTCGAATGCCTTCTCAGCATCTAGACATATTATAGCGAGTTGCTTATCTGCATTTACTTCACCGTACTCCAAGGTGTTTAATATCGTTCTTACATTCTGCCTCATTTGCCTGTTAGGTAAGAACCCAGCCTGATCTGAATGTATTATTTGAGTAAGCACCTGCCTCATTCTATAAGCAATAATAGAAGCGTAAATCTTGTAATCGACGTTCAAGAGCGAAATAGGTTGATAATTTCATATTTCTTTTTCATCAGAGCCTTTCTTATGAATCAAGATCAAAGCTGAACCCCACGAGTCCGGTATTGTCTCTCCCCCTGTTGAGACAACCATTTTAAATATTACGCTAATTTCATCCTCAAAAGCTAAATAAAACTCTGATGGCAGCCCATCTGGTCCTGGGGATTTATTTTTCTTTTGCTTTTTAATCGCTTGTACTACTTCTGCCATAGTGATAGGATGATTCAAGATCTTTTTCTGTTGTTCATTCATTAGTATTTAGATACTAATTAAGGGTGAAGATAAGACTTCACATATACTGCCACTCCTTTTTTTTTTTTTTGCTTATCTGCTGCTACAAAACATTCCCCCAATCTTCTACGTTTAAATAAGTTCTTAATATTTTTTTCTTGCAAGCAGACTATGGCTGTGATCAAACTGGCAGATGGGCGTGATATGGTGCCACCTCTAATTGACCCGTGTTAAAGTGTAGTGGGATATATCAGCCACACAGCACACCCTGCTGTGGGTTACCCACGGAGACATCACGTGGTAAAGCCTCCAAATTATTGTGGTGCCTCAGCCACAAAGTGAACAGCAAAACAAAATCCAAAAACCATGTGTGTGCATAGTGTGCATGCGCACATATGCAAGTCTTTTTAAAAACTGCCTCAATAGCGGCAGAACAGATCCGCATGTTCACACTGCCAAATCCATTCTGTGCACATTCCCCCATGTTCAGACATCCGGCCATGCACAATGAATGTGGGGGGAAACAAAAACACCACTTAGGAGGTGGTGGCTTTTTAACCCAGCTCCAAGTCATCCTCTGATGGGGTAAGTATGCCTGGGGAATGCCTGACAGATGTGGCTGTGTGATCCTGCCCATTTACTTCATTTGTAAAATGTGCCATTTGATGGAAAACTCTTCTCTTTTGTGGTGCATTTAACCCATTTACATTTATTGATAATATTTTAATTCTCCTGTGACCACTCATTTTTAGCTTTTTTTCCCTCTTGTCTCAACTGTGATCTTGTAACTACATTCCTGGGAATAATTTTACTTGCTTTCCCCCCTTTTCCCCTTCTTAAATCTGTTTCATCTTGATCTTGCCATCTTCCTCCGTTTCACTTAGGTCTTCCTCCTGTAATCTCAGGTCTTGCCCATATTTGTCCAAAAAATCTTCCGTTTTAAATATTGAATGTATCTTTTGCCTTTTACCCTTTTATGTGAAGACAATTCCTTCCAGTAATAACCATTTGTATACAATCTCATTAGCCCTCAGTAAATTTGTAAGGTTTAGATATTCTTGTCTCATTTCCCTTACCCACCAAGGGACATATTTTAGAATTAGAATTTCTTTTTCTTGTATGCGCAATGGTGACACGTTTACTGACATTAGGATATTGTCTCTTAACATTTTTCTATAGAACTTAATATGTACCTCTCTGGGTATTTTGCGTTTTTTGGCATATGCCAAGTTCCTTCTGTATACTGCATCCATCTCTTCAAAAATTTCTTTAGAGGTTACTATGCCTAAATGTTCAGTTAAAGCTTCTGCCATCACTTCTTTTATGTTCTCATCTCTTTTTCTTGGTATGTTTTGAAACCCTAAAATGTGGGTGGCTTTCTCCACCTCTAAATTTAATAGTGATTTTTCATCACTTCATATTTAATTTTTAGATCTTAGAATTATAAAATCATAGAATTTTAGAGTTGGTAGGGACCTTGCAGGTCATATAGTCCAACCCCCTGCACTCTGCAGGAGTATACTGAAAGATAGGCCTACATACCTACAACATACCCGAAAGATGGTCGTCCAGCCTCCGCTTGAAAACATCCAATGAAGGAGCATCCACCACCTCCCGAGGCAGACTGTTCCACTGCTCAACCACTCTTACAGTTAGGAAGTTTCTCCTGATATTTAGCCGGTAATGACTCCTTTCTAATTTCCACCCATTAGATCTAGTCTTGCAATCCGGAGCAAGAGAGAATAGATCTGCTCCATCTTCTACATGACAGCCCTTTAAATCCTTGAAGACTGCAGTCATGTCCCCTCTAATACTTCTCTTTCCCAGCCTAATCATACCCAACTCTTTCAGCCTTTCCTCATAAGACTTGGATTCCAACCCTCTCACCATCCTGGTTGCCCTCTTCTGGTCACGTTCAAGCTTGTCAACATCCTTTCTAAAATGTGGTGCCCAAAACTGGGCACAGTACTCCAGGTGGGACCTGACCATAGCAGAATAGAGCGGAACTACCACCTCCCTTGATCTGGACACAATGCTTCTGTTAATACATCCTAAGATTGCATTAGCTTTCTTCACAGCCACATCACAATGCAGGCTCATGTTTATCTTAAGATCAACCAGAACACCTAGATCCCTTTCACATGTGCTGCTGTCAAGCCAAGTCCCTCCCATTCTATATCTATGTCTTTGATTTTTTGTACCTAAGTGTAGGACTTTGCATTTATCTCTATTGAAATTGATTTTATTTGTCTCAGCCCACCGTTCCAGCCTATCTAGATCATTTTGAATCCTGACTCTGTCTTCTTCAGAATTAGCAATCCCACCTAACTTCGTGTCATCTGCAATTTTGATAAGCATCCCCTCTATGTCTTCCTCCAGGTCATTTATAATAACATTGATCAACACCAGGCCTAGGACCAAGCCCTGTGGCACTCCACTTGAGACTTCCCTCCACGTAGACGCAGAGCCATTTACGAGCACTCGTTGGATACGATTTTTCAACCAACCATGAATCCATCCAACAGTTGCACCATCCAGCCCACACTTAACCACTTAATCTTGTACTTGTTGATCTACTTCTTCTACTGTATCTTCTATTTTATTCGTTGCAGTAGCCAGTTTTGATGTCTCCTTTTTATTCTCTAGAATTTGTTTTTTAAACTCTTCATTTTGTAAAGATACTTGTTGTGTTAAAGCATATAATTTTGTTTGTAATGGTTCCATTGCCTTGGCTACAAAAGAGGGCTTCTGAATTATCTCATTAATTGCTTGTAAAACACTTTCCTGTATGAGCGCCTGTAACTCTTTTGTACCTGTCTGTGCCAGACTTGCTGCTACTACCTTCATTTGTCCTGGCGATGGAAGAGATGCCTTCATAGTTCCACTTGACATTTTTATTTTATTTTATTTGGTAGCTTTTTATTTTCACTCTTATTTCCACTATTTCTTGTACTTATCTATCTATTTTATTTAACCTGATCTATCTCAATCTGTGGAGCTGCGGTGGCTCAAGTGGTTAAGACGCTGAACTGCAGGCTGTGGAAGGTCAGTAGTTCAGCAGTTCAAGACCCGGGTGCCACATGATGGAGTGAGCTCCCATCTCTAGTTCCAGCTCCTGCCAACCTAGCAGTTAGAAAGCAAGAAATTGTAAGTAGATAAATAGGTACCGCTTTGGTGGGAAGGTAACAGCGTTCCGTGCACCTTGGCGTTTAGTCATGCCGGCCACATGACCACGGAAACATCTTCGGACAGCGCTGGCTCTTTGGCATTGAAACGGAAATGAGCACCGCAACCCTAGAGTCAGATTTGACTGGCTTTCGAGCAAGGGAACCTTTACCTTTACCTTTTATCTCAATCTATCTGACTACTTATCTATCTACCTTATTTAAACTTATTTAATTCAATCTAAATAAAAAAATAAGAGTAGATGAAAAAAGGGGCTCTTACATTTCCCAGCCAGTACTCCCGTTCTTTTAACCTAATAGTCCTCTTTTTAAGAAAAAGAAATTCTGTCAACCCCGTGGTATAATCATATATGAGACTATTGATACACTGTTGCCGTCATACCTAAGCCTATTCCTCACTGACTAACAAAGTAGCTAACAACCCTCCTCCCAAATACAAAAGGAGAGAAAGAGGGCATAGAAGGCAAAAGAAAATGGAGTGGAGAGATAGTCCACTTATTTCCCACTCTTCTCCTCTCTTCTCTTCTTCTGCCTCTTTCTTCACTTGTCTTCTCTTATCTTCTCTTTTCCTTCCCCCCTATCCTCTATTGTTTCTGTTATGTATTAACTGCGGACTGCACATGCAGTTGGACCAACATGTGGTTAGAAGCGAAGGTTAAGCTTCACTCAAGAGACAATGGTCGGCTTGGATCCTAGTGCGGACCAATCGGCCACCCCGGATCTGGGATTGGACCTATGGGTGTTAGGTGTAAATAGCCTATCATGGGTGTAAATAGCCTATCATGGGTTGTGGGTTTGTCAGTTGGGTGTGGCGTGTTTGGGGATTCAAGCAGGCCATCAACTGTGCTACTGTGTCTTTTAGCTCCTGATACTTCTAATAAACTATGAGCTGATCAGTATGCTACGCCTCAGAACTCAGTATATTGCACTGGTGATGAGGATGGAATCCCGATGAGTGACCCGGCCACCGACTTGAGCACCACACCACACACTGACCGCTAGGACTCTGTGACCCACATCACTGCACATGGTCAAGCCGCACTGCACACAGATTCCCCAGTCATTGTGCCTTGCATCACTCCTACAGTCATGGCTGCCGCTCCAAGAACCATCTTTACCTTCAATTCTGTGCACCCACAGTTCTGGGAAGCATGGGTAGAACAGCTCAACCAATTCATCAGCTACCATGATGTGACCGATGCTGACAAGAAAAAGTCTCTGCTCATCAGCACATGTGGCATCGCCACAGTCTGCTTGACCCAGGGATTCATCGCCCCCAAGAAAATGGTGGAGGCATCATTTGATGAGCTCCTCAAGGCCTTGACGAACTACTTTGCGCCAAAGCCGACAAAAATGGCCAAGCGCATGGACTTGTTTGCGCATACCCAGATGATGGGAATGGCAGCCCCAGTCTTCATGGCTGAGCTCCACTGACTCACCATGGAATGTGAGTTTACCGATGTGGAAGACATCATCCTCACCCAATTTGTCTGGGGTGTCAAGGACCCTAAGCTTCGCTGCAAAATAATTGGAGCTAAGGAACTCAAGCTGGAAACGGCACTCCAGATGGCCACCGCCTTCGAGAGGTCACACCAGGAGCAGCCACCATCTTCGACACACCAAACAGCCACCTCTGCAACCTCAGATGCCTCGGACGAGGATGAAGTGTTCCAGGTACACCGTTCCGCCCACCGAACCCTGTGGCCCAAGGTTGCAAGTGCTCAAATGGCTGAGAAGACCACTGCCAGTTGTGGGGAAGCTCATGAACGTAGGTCCTGCCATTTCCAGGATGCCACGTGCCACTCCTGTGGGAAACAAGGACACATCACCCACGCCTGTTGCTCTCAAGGGTCATGACGCCAGAACACCACCCACCAAGAATCCACCGACCTCCACACTATCCACCAGTTCCAGGTACTAAATTTGCACCAGGCTACCCCTAACAAAATACATTTAACCGCGCAGATTGAAGGGGCCCCCTGCAAATAGAGCTTGACACTGGGTTGTCCTTTTTCATAATCTCTGCCGAGACCTTTAATTGAACAATATTTCATTCCACCTTTTAGATTGAAGGAATTTTTTTTTGCTACCCTCATCATGCAGACCAAAGAACTTGAAGATAACATTTTTAAGAACAGCATTAAAAATTTGGGATCATAAAAAAAACATACTAGCTCCTGGGATCTCTCCATTTTCATCTTTCATCAATCAACTTTGGTTCTTACCTGGCAAGGAACCTGGAGCCTTTAAAGATTGGCTTACTGCAGGCCTCTCTCACTCAATAGACTTGGTAAAACAGGCCAGGATGATAAAGAAATGTTATTTTGACAGAATTCTGGAAAAAAACCCTACACTTTGGTTTCAGTACCTGCAATTTAAGATCATGGTGGAATTTTGAGCAAGATCTGGATCATTCAGTTGACCTTTTTCTGCCTTTGAAAACATTCTGCTGACACATATGGACTCAATAAAAGGGCTCCCATTGAAAATTTATGCAATTTTAATAACTTCGAGCAGTTTCCAAAAACCTGGTTATCAAACAGCATGGAATGAAAATATTCAAGTTGAAATTACTCCCTTGCAATGGCAGAGTATTAGACCTTGACCCCCTCCTCATTTGGAAGGATGAGCTTAGTACCTATAAACAGGTGACACAAACAACCTTCCCTCTCTTAGCATCTCATGGGGTCACACATTCAAGACTCATCCCTGGTCTGCAAATAGCAGATCAAAATAGATCCTCAGTCACATGGAATGTGTGGCATCGAATATTGACCAGAGGCATGTCTGAAAAACTGATCCTAATGGTGCAAAGGTCTGGTTTTTGGCAGTTCTCTTCCCTCTTTAAATCCATCAGTGTGAAAGATTGATTTACTCAGAAAAGGACAGTAAATCTAACCAACTCCCTACTTTTCCTGACCTTTCCCTACCTGGCCATCTTAAGTAAAAACCTAGCAGAAACCATTTTAATCTCATAATCCTTTGTGTGATAGTTGCCTTGTCCTAGTAAATTAGAGGTCACCCAACACAATAGACATTTCACATAAATGTTACATTGCACTTCCAGTTCCTGGGAACGTTATGAAGCTTCCTGGTTAGGACAACATTGTTTCATTCATACCATCACAGTATTGTTCTAGGAACAATAACATCATGCCCCAAAAAGAGTATAACCAGTCAGATTCTGTTCAGTAGAAAGTCTCTTTCTCATCTCTCTCTTTTGGTCTGTTCCTTGTTGCATGTGTGTGTTTGGACGTACACTCACAACATGGAGCTGGATACACCTGGTTTGTCTCTCTCATCCTTCTCCCTTGGATCTCTGGTTCTGATTCTTTGGATAGGTAAATATAGTCCCATGTAAAATACGTTTCCCTCTCAGTCTCTATAAGCTACCACCTTTATTTTCTGAACTTGTATGTGTGTTTATAGAGTGCTCTTCAATCAATAAGTTTTGATTTTATTCTTTCATTCTCTTTAATAAAAACTATTTCATTAATTACAGCCTGGTTCATTTGAGAGTTCAACTGAGGGAAAAACCTCCATAAACACAGGTGGAGATCCTGCTTGATTACCCCCTCTTGCATTGTTTGGGTTTCCTGGCTAATTCCCCAAAAAAACCCATGCACTTCATGCGAAGCTGAATCAGTAGAGCGTATGTTTTTCAGTTGCCCATTCTACAAAGAGGCTCGCCTTAAAATTATTACCCCATTAGTTGATAGGATAACTGGTCACATTAATGCAAACAAAGCAAGGCTTCACTGGCTTCTATCAGATAAGAATACAGAGATTACACATTCCGTTGCTGAGTTCTGTGCATTGATTCTTAGATTGTGGGAGTCACATTTTAAAAGTTTTTAAATTTAGATTTTTATTCTGTATATTATCTCTGTTTTTTTCTTTCTCATATTATGTTTCTATTGTATGCTGGTCTTAAGACGGTAATAATAAACTAAACCTCAACAAACCCAGGAAACCCTCACAACCACTTTGGGCTAACAAGAGTATCTGGAACTCACCTGCCAACACTTCTAAGATGTGTAACATATGAACACAAATGTTTAAACTTATGACCAGATGGTATTATTTCCTGATGAAACTGCATATTATATATCCTCAGCTGTCTCCACTGTGTTGGAAAAACTGTGGTTCCATTGACACCTTCTATCACTGTTGGTGGGAATGCCCGACTATTCAACATTTTTGGCAAGCTGCCCTGAATCAAATCATTGCAATCACATCACAATCAATACCTTTAAAACCTGAGCTCCTACTTTTAAATCTTTGGGACCCAGTCAATTGAGTAGACATACATGAAAATCTTATCTTCCTCCTTCTTGCTGAAGCAAGACTGTCACGGCTCAGGTGGGGTGTCCCCTGACACTGCCACCACTCTGGATTTAGGATCCCTTGAGAAGGCCTAGAGCACCCTCCCAAGACCTTCAGACCTCCCTTTTGGACAAATATTAGGTGTGAGGACCAGGCAGAGTACAACAAGGAAAAGGTTTATTTTATAGGACGTCAAACAAACAAGGTGCAGAATAATAACAGTAAGTGGGTGAAAAGAAAAGAAATCAAATGTCCAAATGCATCTAAATATATACTGTCCCTAGCTCACTATCTCAAGTGGCCTTAAACTACTCACCCTTCCCTCAGGATGAGGGTTTCTTCCTCACAGCAGCCTCTCTTCTGGCCCTGTTTCCTGGGAAGAAGAACAGCTTTTTTCCCTCTTGTTGTATGAGGGGGTACTTGCCTTAGGGCACTGCTTTTTAAGGTGTCCCAACTCATTGCATGAAAAACACCTTGGTGCTTTCTTCTCCACTATTGGCAACTTCACCCCAGCACTCAAGGAGACAGGTTGCTGCTCCTGGGATGGCAGTCCCTTTATTTATGGCTGCTTTCTTGGTTGGAGAGAGGTCTTAGGGAACTCCCTCTTACACCAGTCCTGGTTAGTGCGGTACCTCTGCCCTCCGTAGGCTTCAGCCAGTCACTCTGCTCACTGTCCTGGTTCTTGGAGGGTATTAGGGCTCTTGTCCACCAGGGGGCACCTAATGTACTCAGGAAGAAGTGTCAGGAACCGGTCAATGCACATCAGGAACTTGACATCAGCCAGGGTCTTGGCATCAGCAACCTCCATCCACAAGTCGTCGGCTTTTCCCAGTCTGTGTACTAACTGTGGGTAGGACTCTTTCAAATCCCTTCAAGTCTGATCTCTCAGAAGCACTTCCAGGCCCCTTCCTTGGTGAGTCCCACCCTCTCTTGCACACTCTGCCTAAACAGCTTGTAATCTGTTCTCTCTTAACCCTCCATCTGCCCAGACACTGAAACTAGGACACCACTCAACTGCTGTCTCAGCTTTTCCATGTACAGCTCTGAGGGGATCTTGTAATCAATACAGACTTGTTCAAAATTCTGCAGGAAGGCCTCAATGTCCTCCCCTTCCTTGAACCAGGGGTACTTCCAACGGTCCTCTTTCACTGTGGCATCTGTAGGAGGTTGGCCCTTTTCTAGCTTAAATAGTTACAAGAATGGGCACAGTAATGAGACAAATGAAAAATGGAAAAGAACTGTGACAATTTAGCGCTTAATAATATATTCATAAATCATAATATACAATAACAGAAATGTAAATAGAAATAGTGAATGTAGTAGACGGTGGTCTCCGGAATGATGTGCCGTTTCGAAGATGATCTTCTTCTGAACAAGGAGGTGTACCTTATCAAATATAACAATACAAATCTCATTTAAAAACTATATCTAACAATGTACAAATATATAATGTAGATAAGAATAAAAATAGTATGAAACCTTACATAAACTGTCCTTCAACAATTCATATCTCTTGGTGACGTATTGACAATATACTGTAGATTCTAAAAAGTACAACAACAGCTGTTACAGTACATTTTCATTAATTCATTAATGCTCCACATACATGATTGTTAATATTAAAGTATATAATAAAGACACTCACCACTTCATCATAAAGCTATGCTTACAGCTATGTTCTTCAATGGGCTATGGTTGCTGAATGCCATAGCTAGTGGACTCTATGTAGGCATTATATCCTGCTGATCTGTTTTGTTCAACACTGATCCTGTTAATACTCATAAATAAGTACAAAATTCACCAACTCCTATGACAATTACCCTTGCATACAGGTAAGTTAGAATACACGAAGCGGACCATTTACTTAATAACCTGCCCTTGTGGGCTAAAATACATTGGAGAGTCGACACGGGCAATTAAGACCCGAATTTTGGAACACAAGTCCAAAATTAAACATAAACATACAGAAGCCCCCCTCGTGGACCATTTCATCTCAATGGGTCATAGATATGATGATTTCAAATTTGTAGTTCTAGAAGTGATCCAGACCAGCAATTACTGCAGAAAAGATATTCGACAAAACACTCTTGCGGCGTGAGGCCTTCTGGATTTTCAATTTAAACACTGTCTATCCATTTGGCTTGAATGCATCCCTGGACTTGGCATGTTATTTATGAACATTTATAAATGGTTAGTGTATTCTAACTTACCTGTATGCATGGGTAATTGTCATAGGAGTTGGTGAATTTTGTACTTATTTATGAGTATTAACAGGATCAGTGTTGACATGTGTTTTTCTCAAATTGGGTTGGAAAAACACAGCTAGGGACACAGGTTGTGTCTAACACCTTGAAAACTCTATGATGTCACCATAAGTTAGAAGTGACTTGACAGCACTTTCCTCCACCATCAATGAGAGAGGGGATTCAGCTACAGTTGATCCCCATCCTACTGGCAGAAATTATTATCCTTTCTGTCATCTTGGTATTCTACACAAACGGCTGTAGTTGTGAGCAAGTGGCTTGCCTCAGTGCAATCTCATGAATTCATTGCTGAACTGGGATTTGAGAAATGAAATTTTAGTATCAGCCTGGGACTGACATACCAAAGATACTGCCTCTCCCGATATGTGCACTGAAGAACCTTGTGCTCTGCCAATCAAGATCTGCTGGCTGTCCCTGGCACAAGGGACATCCATTTAGCCTTGAACAGGGCTTTCTTTTCACTGGCCTCAGCCTAGGGTTGCCAGGTCTGGGTTGGAAAATACCTGGATACTTTGGGGGAGGATCTGGGAGAGGGGTTTGGGGGGGGGGGCGCGGCATGGTATAAGGCTATAGAGACCACCTTTCAAAGCAGCCATTTTCTCCAGGGGAACTGCTCTTTGTCAGCTGGAGATTAGTTGTAAAAGCGGGAGATCTCCAGGCCCACCTTAAGGCTGACAACTCTACCTTGGCCTATAAATATGGGAAGCTTTATTGATCAACAGCTTCTCCTCAGAAGGAGCTCTGTGGGTTTGTCCAGATTACATCTGTGGTAAGAAACTCTTTGTACTCATGTAATTGTTTTCCTTTAATTATCTGTGGAACAAATGATGGATGTGTGGTATAATACCTTGTGGATTTAGCCTATGTTAAGAATATGTTAAGTAACAGCGTTCCGTGCGCCTTGGTGTTTAGTCATGCCGGCCACATGACCACAGAAATGTCTTCAGACAGCGCTGGCTCTTCGGCTTTGAAACGGAGATGAGCACCACAACCCTAGAGTCAGATTTGACTGGCTTTCGAGCAAGGGAACATTTACCTTTACTAAGAATACTACAGTAATTATGCTTTAATAAACAAACTTGGAATAGAAGCAGAGACTCTCTAATAGTATTTACTTGTGTGCTATACCCAGAATAAACCTATAGCATTACAGAAGTGTACCTCTGACTAAGAATTAAATGATCTGGTATAGGAACACTAACTAGATGCCTGGGGTTTCCTATACCTGAATCAGGCCTGACCAGAGTCATCAGAACAATGTGAAATGGAACACAACTTTTCATACAGGTTTTTTTAAAACACATTTATAATTTATTTCTTTGCTTCAATATGTAGATAACAAAAAGATATAGTGCTGCCATACTTGCATACAATAACAACTCTGATCATTTCTTGTTTGGCCTATATTCCTTAGGGTATATATCTTATACTGCACTTAATCTGTTCAAACACTTTCTTGGAGTTGGTTCATTTTAGATTGTATCTTTCACTGAATCTTGTTTATGGTACAGTGCATCTTTGATTCTGTCTGGTTGATGAAGCACTGCTTTGCTGGTAATTGTTTAGATGGTGCTGTAAAAATTGAACTCATGCACAAGTTTATAATCTGGTTCAGCTCACATCTTGTTGGCCAGTGGCATTTAGACAGCCATTTTATTTGCCAGAGCAGGTTACTTGCAGCCATAAGAACCTATGGCCAGTTGGTGAGGGATCTTCTGGGAGTCAGTTTCTGATCACCTGCTCATGAACTTTTGCTGTTTACCCAGAAAGGTATCTGGGGGTGGGAATCAATAGGCTACTCTCAGCTGATTGCAAGGATCACCTAGAAGGTGGGTTCTGACTGCCCAGCCTAGAAAGTTTGCTACATCCTAGCCTCGCTGAGATTGCCACAGATTTGGGCAGGGGGTAATTTCATTTCTCTTCATCCCAAATTGCCATTCTAGGGCCGAACTGTTACTGTTTTTCCTTTCTTTTACCCTTAGAAGCTCCTTGACACATAGATCTTGAGCAGCGGAATTGTTTAAATAAAATTTGCAACTGCCAGTGTAACTTTAGGATCCCTATCGTTTAATAAAAAGTGTAATACCTAAGAAAAAGATAATCCAAACCAATCATTTACAAGAGTAATGTAACACAATCTAAGTACCTCATAAAAGGGACATTTCAATACCATATTTGCTAGAGAATCCATTTATTTATTTATTTATTTATTCTTTAGATTTGTATCCCGCCCTCCTCGAAGGCTCAGGGCAGCTAACAAGGGCATAAATGCCTAATAAAACAATAAGAACAGTATAAAATACAATACAATATACAACATAATACAATCAGTATAAAAGAAATTTGCAATAGCCACAACAGTGGGTTTAATTTTATTGCATACTGTCTTTTGGTGGGAATTCCAGCTCAGGTAATTGGGGTGGGGGTGGGGGGGTGGGGGGAAGAATGTTGATAAATGAAATCTTTAACATGTTCAACTTCAATACCATTCAACAGCCACTGAAAAAGGTGTATTTTCTCTTCTTATATTTATGATAGTTTATCAACAGACCTTCCCTAGAAAACTACCCAAAGAAAATTTTTATGATCTTTGCAATCCCACCCTTTTGTGGGACAAGAGAACTGCAACTTCTGTGTACTATGAGATCGGAATGCTACCGTTTGCTAACTTTGTTGGGTGGCAGGTCTCCTGAAAATTTCCTGTTAAATCATTCAAATATAAACAATACAGGGCCCAAAAGACATCCTTGTTTACCCTCATATCCAAATACAAAGGCTCAGTCTATACCCCCGACTTGATCTATAAAATATGTATAAACTTGTTGTATGAGCCATAGCAATCTTTTTAACCATGGTAGAATTAGATAATTTCCTCCAGAGTCTTGTAAAGCCAGCAATTCAGGGGGGGGGGAGATTTCTCGGCTAAATGGAAAAGAACCATACTATAAAGTACTGAGACTGACGCATCATTGAGTGATTTCAGCTCATACTTTACTTAAGTGACTTCAGGGGGGAAAACAGAGACAGTAGCTAGCCCGCAGGCTGCTTATATGTCTATTTACAACCACACCCATTACACACACCCACACCCGTGATAGGCTATACAAGAGTTACAATCTTATAGGTTCTCTGTAGAATCCCTACTTGCCGGTTGGTGGGTTTTAGGATCCTAGGACTCTATTGTCCCTGGTAGCGAAGCTTCACTAGTTTGTCGAGCCACATGGTGGCCCGACCGCGTGTACAGTTAAGCTAGTACACAACACATACAATGTCCAAAACAAAACAGACCCTTCTAAAAGGGAAAGTTAATGTGAGCTTTCCAAGGCAGCATGCCTTGTTTTGTGCCTAAGCACCCTTTGATTAATGACAGACAGGAACTGGGCAAGATTCAGTGTCTCTTGGGAGCAGCTATATTCCTCAGTAAGTGTGATGAGTTGTGGCACTGTTCTGCCCCTTTCTTTTAGCTCTTTCCTCTTATTCTTGGAAATGACCAAAAACTTGTTTTCATTTCTTATCCAACAGACAGGAAGGAGCTAGTAAAATGTCATATTTGTAATAATATAGACCATGAATTATAAAATCCTTCCACTGCAATGTGATGTATTTCTGATCCATTGTTCCCCAAATGAGGTAAAACTAAGGTTCATGTAGCCATCAGATTCACAGATGAGATAATTATTTTTTTCCCTCTGCTATCCAAGGAAAGGTAGCCATTTTAAATAACAAGTAAATTCACATCATTTACAGGAAAAACAAAATGGATAAAATAAACACTTGAGCAATTGTTTTTTCAAGGCATCTAAAATAAATGCTTTTTATTCTTGTTGCTTTGGAGTTTTTTAAATGAAACATGCTCTGTTCATATTTAACTGCTTACAGAGGACAAAGACATTGTTTATTTTAATAGCCATATACTTTCATAGCTAGCTGTGTGGCATGTGTGCCTCTCTTTGCTCAGCCTGTTCAAACAACTTGTTTACAAAAATCTTCCATCTGTCAGTAAAGAGTGTCTTTTATCTTTATTGCAGAATAGGAGAGATCAATAGGGTCAGGGGAAAACTTTTAATTGAAATAGCTATTAGGGGAATAATGATAGGCATCAGCAAAGTGAATGAGAAAAGAAACAGAAACTAATTAATAGTCCATTACAAAGAAAGGGAAAAGAAGCAATTTTAAAACTAAGTTGAATAATTGAACAATGAGATAAATTGAACAATGAGATAAATAAAAGTATGATTTGTTAAACATAGGCAATGTTACAAATGTAAACTGAAAATCTAAGTTTGAAGATCCTGTGAAGCGAATGAAAATCAAACAACTTCCATTCTTTTAAATTACAGATTTCGAATCATCTATCTTATTTAAAATAATTTTCACCATACCAAGGTTACTGGTTTAAACCTGCAAGACTGAAATTGACTTGGATAATTCACAGGAATTCAGATTCAGAAAATCTGAATAATTCACAAGAACAATATGGCTGCAATCACACACACACTAAATAATCCACTTTCAATGCACTCTCCAACTGGACTGAAAGTGGATTATTTAGTGTATATGACCACAGCCTATGTCACTATAACATCTTTTGAAATGTAAGCTCATAATCTAATTTATTGTCCCTCCTTTTTTTAAGATACTTTTTGATAGACCATCAGAAAGGTAGTATAACTCAATGTGGCTGAAAAATCATGGGCAGTAGACCTGGCCTCCGGTCTCCAGAGATGAGGCTTACTGTCCATTATTTAGAGTAACCCCCAACTATTTTCTGGCACATGAGTTTGGTGGACAGATCTTCCCATAGAAAATATCTGTTTAAAACCTGAAGGGCACATGTGCTCCCAAACAGCTGTTTTCCAAGGCACATTTCCTT
>NW_015176003.1:138378-181026 GCF_001447785.1 Gekko japonicus
GATAACAAAATAACTGTCCAAAAATGCACCTAAAATGGAATCTTGAAGCAGTAGCAGCATTCCCAAAACTTCAGCGTAATAAAAGCATGTCCCCTTAAAATCCTGAAGGGAAATGAATACAAAATTTTTTGAAGTGCACAAACCTAATGGATACTACATGAAAACTGTCTCCCATTGAGTATTCACCATATTTTTATACACCACTTCATCAAGGTTTGTTTACATGAAGCTAGAAACGATCAGGGACCACAAATAATCTTGGGAAGTAGCATGGAGAGAAATCAATAGTAATTTTCCATTGCTTTGCTTTTTTTCTTTGCAAATTTTATAGAGAAAGCCGTGCGCACACATTTTTCCTTAATGATGATCCAACTTTTGCAAAGAGCACATTCAAAAATAGAACTGTTCCAGGTTGTAATACCTTCTTTTTCTTGATTTGAACATCCCATGTCATTCACAATTTCAAAAGGGTAGTATTTTAAGTGGCAATTATGTGGTGCGGCATCTGGTTGGGGAGCTGCTGTTGACACTGGCTCATTTTCTGGAGGGCTTGGACTACATATACCTCATGATCATCACTGACAGGTCATGTGCTGCTTTTGAGTCTGTGCAATCATCATATTGGTGCATGCCCAGACCAAAAAGGATCAAACAATAATTTTCAGGTAGCAGTGTGCAAAAATGCACAGCATATGCAAACCAGTTTAGAATAATCAGGGAACATGAACATGCTTGTCTTTCTGAGTCAGGCAGCAGTGAGACTGATGGCCGATTTCTCACATGGCACTTACCCCTGGTTTTCGTTGGAGTTTTCTGACCCGGATCGTTTTTGTCAATTTCACATTTAAAGCATTTCCAGCCAGTCTGCCCCGGGTCCACTCCGGGGGTTTAATTTTTGCATTACAGCCTTGGTGTGGTTTTCTGCAATCTATCTCCTCCCACTCCCGCCCCTCACCCTCCAAACCCCTCCTATCCACCCATCTTCCCTCAAATTCCCCCCCTTTTTTAGATGCATGCTCAATCACATTACATCATTATTACACAATAAGGGGAATGAGCAGGCATCATGTGGCACATCTTCAGCTTTCTGATTGGTAATCTTTGTTCTTTGAGCCGGGAATTTTAAAAAAAGGTCTGGGGATTCTCCATTTTGAACCTCTCATCCCTGATACTTTTGGCCATGATGGAGAAGCGTCAGGTGAAAGCGCTAGCTGTTGTCAGCTCAGTGCTTGAGTTGATATTGCTGTGTATGGATTCCACAAATAATTTCTTGACCGTTTTTAACAAGCGATCCAGAAGACGAAGATGCCTTTTCCGTGGTCCCTGCTCTTCATCCCCCTTAATGACTCCTTCAAGTAATTCTATAGCTCCCTACTCCCGCTGGTTTGTAAAGAGACTGTAAAGCGGAAATAAATTGTTGCTTTTGAGATACCATAGTCTTCCTCATTCAATGAAGCAGCAAAAGGGAGAAAAGAAAATGGCGCGGGGACAAAGAAAAGGGGTGGAATTTTAGCACATGTTTCTGCAGGTTGGGGGAAAAGGGCTAAGGACTGTGGGTGGAGACGTAGCAATCATGCAGTTCACGGAGTTGCCGCTATTGGTCCCTTATTTTTAAACTTTCTTTTTGCTAACTTACAACAATGTTATAACGTCCTACATACTAAATGGCTGCCCGGAGATGCGGAACCTTTTGGAAATGTGATGAGGTGGACCTCCTCCTGGATATTGTGGGCCGTTCTGGACATATCCAGTAATTAATGGTCAGCATTAGATAGGGACTCTGGGGCAAGTGATGCTCTGTCTTCTTGGTGCTTGGGGGGGGTCAACAGTGGGAGGGCTTCTAATGTCCTGGCCCCACTGGTAGACCTCCTGATGGCACCTGGTATTTCTGGCCACTGTGTGACACAGAGTTTTGGACTGGATGGGCCTTTGGCCTGATCCAGCATTGGCATCTCTTATGTTCTTATGTTATTACGTGTTGCTCTGTATTCTTGCTTGGGGGGGCAACAGTGGGAGGGCTTCTAGTGTCCTGGCCCCACTAGTGGACCTCCTGATGGCATCTGGTATTTTTGGCTATTGTGTGACAGAGTGTTGGACTGGATGGGCCATTGGCCTGATCCAACAGTGGCTTCTTTTATGTTCTTATGTTCTCTTATGTTCATCACCACATTAGGAAAAATTGTAAGTTTCATTATGACTCTATGCAATTGGGAACTGAGGTGAGAAGGTCAGCTGTTGTGCCGACCAAAGAAATACATTTTCATGATACATCTCCTTAGTTTTCTTGAACTGTCTTGTATTGCAGCAAATTGATCATCCCCCCCCCCCGGTTATTTTTAGATCAGATAACAGTAGCCAAGGACCCCCAACTATCTCAGCTACTAACAAACAAGAAAAAAGCACATTCAGTTCACAGCATACAGAAGGAGTTATCAAATACACACTAGGGATGGAATCGCTCTAGTGCTGGGATCACAAACTGAGCTTCCCTGGAGAAGCAACAAGTAATCTATTTGAAACACTATGCACCCTTTCTGGTGATAGCGCTCATGCCCAGGTAAGATGGCTGTGAGTCTGAATTTTTTGAGGTTTAATTTGTTGTTATATGTTGTGTGTTCTTATTTTCTACAATAAAACCTAGAAGACTATTGTAGATGCAAGATTACTCTCAAGAAAGTCCAATAAATTACCAAGCAGAGATTTTAGTTTTCCATATTTCTTTTTATTAAAGTAAATCTGCAATCCTATACAGACTTATTTGGCAGTAAGATCCATTAATCTCAATGTGACTGATTTCTGAGCAAACTTGTATGGTAATGTATCATGGATAGCCATAGTATAATGCCTTAGAGCAGCCATGATATCTTGGCCACTCCGTTTATTGGGCCTTAAAAAGCATCCATTGAACTTGACAGGCTTGCTCAGCATTCATGAAAGCACAGACTGGAGTTCTGGAGGTCATGCCATCTCTGTGAGAAGTTAATCTTACCTGCTGGAATTATTTGTGCCAATGGAGTCATTATATTGTAGCTAGTTGCTCTGAGAAGTTTTGTGGAGAGGTTCATGAACTTTCAGCTTTAAAAAAAGGAGGAAGAATTAACTGAAGGTGGAGAATGGGAAAAAAAATTTCCATTATGAGACTGCTATACTTTATATCCATGCCTGTTCCTTAACCTGCTATATATTCTTTTATATGATTATATATAAACCATAAAAAGGATGCAGTGCTTTGGATCCTCATTATTATTCTGAAGAAGAGTCTGTTAATCTTTTCCATTGGACTAAGGTTGGCAAGCAAGGGTAAATGGATAGGGTTTTTAACTAACAATAACTTACAAACATTAGAGTATACAATATCAAACAGTGCAGTTTCAAAAACAATTTAAAGTGCTTAATAATATTGCCATACCTTGTAGACAAAAGCAGTTTAGAGCAAATGAGCCCAAATTAAACAAGCAATACAAATCATAGTAAAAAGAAGTTTGTTAGTAAGAAAAAACTCGATCAGATCTTTTTGAGTCCGAAATTCAGTCATCAGAGGTGAATATTTAAAAAAAAGCTAGGAGGAGTATGTGGAGGGGAGGAGTTTGTTTTCTGCCATATATTGCAATCATAGAATGTTAGAGTTAGAAGGCACCTTGCAGGTCATCTAGTCCAACCCCCTACACTCTGCAGGAGCATAGCCGAAAGATAGCCCTGCAATATATCTGAAAGATGGTCATCCAGCCTCCGCTTGAAAACGTCCAGCGAAGGAGCATCCACCACCTCCCAAGGTGGTCTGTTCCACTGCTCAACCACTCTTACAGTTAGGAAGTTTCTCCTGATATTTAGCCGGTAATGACTCCCTTGTAATTTCCACCCATTAGATCATTGAAGCCAGGTAGGTACAAATTTGGAGTAAGTAGTTGTGGTACCAGATTGCTGTTGATTCAGAGAGTCAGTTAACTTACACATAATAAATTGGTCCCATACTTTGTCTCTCCAGACTCCCAATGTTGGAGGAGAAGGAGATTTTCAGGTTGCAGCTAATGACAAGCAGGCCGCAGCCAGCAAAAATAAGGTAAATTCTGTAAGTTTGTCTTTTTCAGCAGATGGATCTTGTAGTTGTAGTAATAAAACTTCCAACCTGAGCGGAATCGATTGCAAAGTGATCGTGTTGATTTCTGAAAGCATGTTGTGCCAGAATTTTTGAACCAGAGGACACTCCCACCAGCAGTGGAGAAAGCTTTCTATGACCCCACATTTTTTCCAGCACAAAGGGGCGTGTCTGGTGTTAATGTGATGTAACTGTTCTGGGGTATAATACCAGCATGTAAGGCGCTTGAAGAATTGGAAACATATATGAAATACCCTTGAGACTTTCCTAGAGGAATTCCAAATTGATAGGCAATGTGAGTTAGTTAGATCATTTTGGAGATCACGTTGCCAAGCTTTCTGGTAACTGGAGACAAAGGCACTGTCATGTTCTATAAGAATTCTATAAGTTTTGGATAGTATCCCCTTTGAAGAGTCCGGGTAATGCTCCAGTAGTTGTTTAAAAATTCATTTGAGGTCTTTTGAAAGTGTCCGAGGAAGTCAGAGATTCAGTCAGGCTTTTTAACTGGTAATATTGAAGCCAGGAGATTCCGCTGCCTATGCAGAATTCAAAATGAGCCTTACTATAGATCTTACCTTGTGATACAAGATCCTGAACTTGCACAAGGCCAGCTTCTGTCCAGTCTTTGAATGTGTCATTATCCAATCCTAGAGGAAACCATAGTTGACGTGTGAAGTTCGAAAGCAGAGAAATTGTGGGGGCAAGAAACGTCCTTCTGAGGTCCAAAATTTTCAGAGTAGTGGCAAGAAATTGATTGCCAAGAAGTTGTCTAGGACGGTGTGATGTTTGTAGCCAGAAGATTTCCTGTAATCTGAATGGTAAAACATAAGATTATTAATAAATAAGTGTGGTTGAAGGGGTAAAAGTTTCATATGTGAGAATGTGTGCAGTTGGCAGCACAGAATAATATGGAAGATTGAATCTGGGGCCTTGCTGGAACATTTGCAGAGTCTTTCGGGGGGGGGGGATGTTGTTAAATGGACCCTACAACATATTTGAGGGAAAGACGTTTAGCCAAGCCAAAGTAAAGGCCCTACAATGGGAAGAAAGGCTGAGATTATGTAAGTAATGGACCATTTGGACATGTTGGGTTGAGAGGTTAAGATGAACTTGTGAATAAATATGCAGATGTGAAGGACAAAAATTATGTAATTCTAGATTGAATAGTCTTTGTCTAATAGATTAAAAAATCGAGGTTTCGTCCATTTGGAGAAAATAATCAGTTGAAAAGCATATTTTATTAATTTTTCCTTCTATTTTTGAAAAACAAATGGGACTGTGTGTATCATTTTTAAGTGTGAAATTAGAGAGTTTGGAGAGGCTCTAAAATGAATTTTGAGCCAGCATTTAAAGGTTAGTAGACAACCTTTTGTTTGAATAAGATGCTGGCCCAATTCTAGGCTTTTCCAGTTATCGCATTAGCAGCCTTGCCAACACAAGGGGCTGCATTTGCCCCAACTACTCAAATTATTGGTGGCCCACCACAAGGACCATCTCCAGCCCAATTTCAGCAGCAGCAGCAGGGCTCCCAAAAGCAGGGGGGAAGCCTCACCAGACCAGGTCTAATTCATATCCCCAACATCCTCAACAGTATCCCCAGCTCATTATTTGTTTCACCTGTGGGTTGGTCAGACATATTACAAAAAACTGTCCGACCCAAGCACAGCAGGGATGAGAAAACCCCAGGCCTTTTCAACAGCCGGGAAATTTCCCCAACCCTCAGCAAAATATTCAATACCACCCTCAGGCACCACAGCCACAGCCCATACAACAGCAGCAGCTTCCTCAACAAAAAAGTTACATGGAGGATAGGTCTATCAGTAGCTACTAACCATGGTGACTGAGGGGAACCTCCATATTCAGAGGCACTAACCTAGGGATGGACACGAACTGAACCACAAATCAAAATTAATCACCAGTGCATCGTGATGAATGTTTTGCCCTGTTTGTGGTTTAGGAACAGTAGTTCATGATGGGTCTACTGTCACATACTTCCATGAACATTTAGAGCAGTTTATGCAACTCGTGGTTATTAATGGAAGGAGCAGAAAGCAGGGGTTTAAAGGGACTCCAGTTTCATTAAACCCCTGCTTTCTATCCCCTATGAAAGCTGTAAAAACAGCTGAGCAGCAAGGGGGGTGCTCCCTGTCACTCAGCTGTTTCAGGCTGTCTTCTGCAGTCTCTTCAAACTTTAAAGGGACTGTACAAGACAGTCCTCAAAACAGCTCCATGGTGGGGAAGTGCTCCCCCACGCAGCAGTTTTGGGCTGTCTTGTGTAATCCCTTTAAACTTTAAAGGGACTGCAGAAGACAGCCCAAAACAGCTGTGTGGTGGGCAGCGCCTGCCCCATTCAACTGTTCTTTGCTCTGTTTTCAGTCCCTTTAAAGTTTAAATTAAACATTAAAGGGACTGCACAAGACAGCCTGAAATAGCTGAGTGGCAGGGATCAAGCTTCTCCACGCCGCTCAGCTGTTTCTTGGGCTTTCTGCAAACTCTGTTTAAAAGGACTGTGGTCCCTTTCAACAGGGTTTGCAGGGCCACACACCACTAACCTGTTCAATCTGTGAACAAGCCTCCCAGTTCAGTCTGTGTTTTAGTTTGTGTTTCAGCCATGAATCATGAACTGAACTGCATTTTCCTGGTTCGTGGCCATCGCTGCACTAAACCTTTGAATCCCAGATCCAGGAGGCAACATCAGGGGAAGGTCTCAGCCTCTGTGCCCTGTTGTTGGCCTTCCACGATAACTGGTTGGCAACTATGTGAGACAGGATGCTGGACTAAAGGGACCACTGGTCTGATCCCACAGGTGTCTTCTCGTGTATAACAGGGCCCTGTCATTATTCTACTATACAGTGGTAAGAAATGGAAGACAGTGAAATGTTTTTGTGATTGTTGCACATTGAATATTATAAAATTATATTTTATTACCAAATAAATATTATCAGCTCAGTGCTACTGTTACAAAGCTTCTTAATAATGAATCATACACTTTCTTCATACGTTTTCTTAGTCAGGTGGAAAT
This sequence comes from Gekko japonicus, assembly GCF_001447785.1. Classification (NCBI taxonomy): domain Eukaryota; kingdom Metazoa; phylum Chordata; class Lepidosauria; order Squamata; family Gekkonidae; genus Gekko; species Gekko japonicus. Next base: position 145,497 of record NW_015176003.1, read on the forward strand.
TAATGATGTAATGCTTAATCAGTTTAGCACCCATCTTTACCGTGGCTAGCTTTTGAAGTTAAAATGCTTTTACAGTGTCCTATGAATTAATAAGCCATTTAAAGGTGCCCTGTCATATGCCAATGATATATCCTTTTTTGTTTTGTGAATTTGTTTTGAAGTGGGTTAGAAAAGAAAAGGAGAAGCATTTCCTTCTAGTGAAATGTTTTCTCTCCCACCTTATGGCTCCTGTGCCAGAAGATGCATTAGACAAGCTTTGGAGGACTCAATTTAAAGGACATGCAACGGGCAAGTTTCCAGATCCCAGAATGATGGCTGGTTTGTTGTTGCTCCCATAATGTGAGTTTTCAAACAACATTAAGCTTTCCATGCAACCACAACTACTGTAATGAATAAAGATTAGATGTGTGTAGCATATTTGTGCTGAGCCTCATTTCCCCACATTCCCTACAAGGGAATTTTAAAAGCATTTTAAGTGTTTGACTCATGAAATTGCCTTTCCTTGGAGACTTTTGAGTTTTTTAAAGAAATTTCAGTTTTAGGCTGGTTTTAGAGGGTCAGTCAACTGGTTGAGTCTTTTAACATGTTTATTAATGCTGTCATCTATTTAAGCAAATGTTATTATTTTCTTGTTTTTCTTGTTACTTTTGTTGAACCTTTAAGGTAAGCAATCAAATAAATTAAAGCATATTCTTGAATTAAATAGTTGTAATAACTTCCATAGCAATCAGCTAGTGACATTTATGAATTTGGTAATTCCATAGGAATTCATAATGCTTACCTTCAATGTAAGGCAAATATTACTGCCTTGAAAGTTCTTCTGCAACTCACATTTTTATCTGAGCTGGAGAATAACTCCTGCCTCCTTTTCCTAACCATCTATCCACTTACCTGGTTACTTTTCCAGAACTAGCAGATAGAGGGACTGAGGAAATGAGTTATGGATCTCTCACTGCATCTTTTCCCCTTCCTTCCTCTCTTGTATAGAATGAATGATGCTAAAGCTGTGCACCAAGATCCCAGAGTCTTCTTACATTATCTAGCTCTTATTCTAAAGAAATCAGGCATCCTGGGAGAGCTATCTATCTATCTATCTATCTATCTATCTATCTATCTATCTATCTATCTATCATCTATCTATCTATCATCTATCATCTATCTATCTTGGTATATTGATCTTTTGTATCCTGCTTTCTGCTTTTGTAGGGAGCAGAATGAAACATTGGAACTTACTTGAAGGTTTCTTCTCTTCAGTGGGTTGAAGTCATCTAAACTAGTTAGATTAGAAGAGGAAGAAGAGATTGGATTTATACCCCACCCTTCACTACCCAAAGAAGTCTCAGAGCAGTGTACAATTTCCTTCCCACAGCAGACAACCTGTGAGGTAAGTGGGACTGAGAGAGCTCGGAGAGAGCCATGACCAGTGCTCCCTGTAAACCAAGTTAGTGTGAATTAGCTCACAGTTTTTTAGCCTCCAGTGCACACATTTTTGTCTTCACTCAGGAAGGATGGCTCCAGAGCAAACTAATTTATGCAGCAGCCCAATTGCTCACTCACAACTTTAAAGCCAGTAGCTCACAAAGTAGAATTTTTGCTCACAAGACTCCATGGCTTAGAGGGAGCATTGCCCATGACTGACCCAAGGTCACACCAGCAGCTGCATGTGGAGGAGTGGGTAATCAAACCCAGTTTCCCCAGATTAGAGTCATTGCTCCTAACCTACACCAAACTGGGTATGCCTCCTCTCGCTCCAGGCAGGGCAATGCAAATTTGTGTAGACTGTACTGGCTCAGAATGAGAATATGCTTTTAAAAACAGCAATTAAAACTTGGGATCTTCAAAAAAAGCTTCTCCCTTCTGGGATCTCACAACTGTCGATCCCCTGGTATGACCCCCAATGCATTTCATTTATGGACAGATGCAAATCTCAGTTGACCATTTGATTTAGTACAGCAAGGGAAAATCAAGGATAAACATTACTTCGACCAGCACATAGGCGTACAAACTCATTGGTTCCAATACCTCCAACTGAAAGATCTAATGGAACATCTAGCGAGCCTTGGGACATTCCAGAGAGACCTAAGACCTCTAGAAAAGATCATTAAGGGTTACCCATCATCACCAAAAGGAACACTGTCCAAAATTTATACAGTTATATTACTGGCAGAAAACCGAATGAAGTCAAACCACCAACTCCGGTGGGAAGAAGATCTAAACCAGCAGTGGGGTGACACTGCCTGGGAAATAATCTGGGCCTCTCCAGTAAATAATTCTACAATATTCAAACTGCGATTACAGAACTTTAAATTGCTCACAAAATGGTACATGCCTCCCACACAACTGAACAAAATCAACAGCAGTAATGACCCTGCATGTTGGAAGAAATGCGGGCAGGCTGGGTCATACCTCCACTGTTGGTGGAGTTGCCTGGAGATACATAATTTCTGGAACGAGGTACAGCTTTGTGTTAGAGATTACGTTGCAAAGAATCTCCTGTACACCAGAAATCATGTTGTTAAACAAATGGGATGACTCCATCAAGGTCGAAGTGAGGGTCCTTACGTCAGTATTGTTTGCAACAGCCAGGTTAACAATAGCCGCCTTTTGGAAATCTCCCACCCACCCAACACTTACGGTATGGCATGACAAGCTCTGGGAACAGTTTGTCATGACTAAAATAGCAGATTTAAGCCGAGAGTCTCATCCGCCAAATACCACACCACACGTGAAGTTCACAAGGCTATGGGCACCAGTTATAAAATATATAACAAAGCACGAAATACTTCCCTCAAATCCCAATTATCACAGGTGGTTGTTCCTGTAAATGGCCACAAACCCCAATCCTCCAGTTAGCATAACATAAACGTTCGGTCTCTATCACACTAGCCCTAAACACGGTGCACTGAGGCTCATGTGGTCCACCAAAGTAACCACAGAGTAATGAATAAACACAGTAAATATAGTTAATAGCCGGGATTGTCTTGTTATTTTTATAAAGTGTACTCTCCCAATGGTTCTAATTCTTATCTTGTTGTAATCTATATCTCCCTATTTTTCCTGGTTATGTTTACTGTGTTTTGTGCATTGTAAAAAGGTATTAAAATAAAATAAAAAAAGAATGTCCAATGTTATGTTAATATATGTACTGTAACTAATATGAATACGGAAGAAGAATGTAGGAAACTAAAAGGAATCAAATGTAACGAGTGGCACAAGATAATATGAGTCAGAAGAGGAAGTAATCCTTGTTTAGCAATTAGGTATAATAGGAGATAGTGGAAGAGCCGGAGAACACTTTCTATTAATAAAGGGGGTGAATAATGTAATATACTGTTGGAAAATTAATATTTTATATTTTTGTTCACTATAAACATTAATAAACTGTGAATTAAAAAAAATAAGTCCCAATGTTTTATTTTCCTTCAGTGGGGAAAGTCATCCAAACTGGTTATATGCCCAAGCTGCAACCTGAGTGGGATCCTCAGTTTTATATTTATTCTGTTCCACCACTACATTGCACATCTTTGTAGCTGAAGAAGCTTCCACAGATTTTAACTAGTCCCACCTACAGTGTCACACACAGATATAAGAGGTGGACCAGGTACAGCTCTGTAGATTTCTTCCACCAGAACCCCACTGGAAAAGGTTGCTGATGTTGCTGCAGATCTGGTGGAGTGGGCTGTAACATCCTCAGAACTGTCAGGCCTCAGATGATCAGCGTGGTCGGAGGAAGGTGCACATCAGACCACTGGGTCAACTGCAAGTGCATGCATCCTCGCCCTCTGCCCTGGGATCATAGAAACTTGTTAGAAACCTCATAGCTTTATCGTTGCTTAATGTTGTAAAATATCCAAGATAGGAATCCCAAAACAAAGTGTGGTTTTGCTGGAAGATCTTTTTGCTTATATTCCATTCTCCTGGATCTAAATCCTTCCTGCTCAGCCAGTTGGCTTGGAAGTTTCTAAGACTGTATAGGTGTTCCACTTTTTGTTGCTGTTGTTCAGTTGCACAGTGAAGTCCAGTTCTTTGCAACCTCATGGACCAGATCATGCTAGGCCCTCCTGTCTTCCACCATCCTCTGAAGTTTGCTTAATTTCATGTTCGTTGCATCTATGACACTGTCTAACCATCTCATCCTTTGCCATCCCCTTCTTCTTTGACCTTCAATCTTTCCCAGCATTAGGGTCTTCTCATTTGGTGGCCAAAGTATTTGAGCTTCAGCTTCAGTATCTGGCCTTCCATGGAACAGTCAGGGTTGATTTCTTTAAGGATTGACTGATTTGATCTCCTTGCAGTCCAAGGGACTCTCAAGAGTCTTCTCCAGCACAACAATTAGGAAGCATCTATTCTTCGGCAGTTGGCCTTCCTTATGGTCCAACTCTTGCAGCCATACATTACTACTGGGAATACCATTGCTTTGACCATATGGACTTTTTTCAGCAGCTTTTGTGAACTTGAGCCCACTTCTTCTTTAAGGTATTATAAAGAGTGTGGCAGAATGGGCCTGCTCATGCCTACAGACCCTATTCCACCCTGCACGCGACCTGCATGCGGAAGTGAGAAACTCTCATCTCAGGCTCTGGACACAGCGAAGCAGGCGACAGGCCTACCCAGACCTGGCCAGCCTCGTGGTGGCTTGGCACCTTTGGCGATGCACGACAGGCAGAAGCCTGGAGAAAGGCTCTTCACCCTCTGGCCACTGGAGCGTCTGTCCCGCTGGCTGCTCAGAGCACACTGAGGCTGAGATGACAGTAGTGCCCCCATGGGCAGGACGGAGGCAAGGGAGCCAACCAATGCAGCCAGGGGATCCTTCAGAGTGGCAGGGGGGGGAGTCAAAGGCTTCAGGAGCGTGTGCAGGGGTCACACAAAAACTCTTTTATATATAAGGAGAGATTTCCCACTGGAAGGGTCAGGACTTCCAGCTTCCCTTCCAGGTAGGAGGTGTTGCCTCTGTGTCACACACTGCCCAGTGCCTGGTCACCAGAAGGACAGGGTACTGCCTTGTGTGCCCTTGGAGGAATAGCCAAACTGCCTACCTTCCCCCAGTGCTCCATTTAAAACAGCACTAGATTGAGCAAGGGATTCCAAAAGAAATAGGCAAAACACAGTTCCTCTCTCTATACATGCCATATGAGATATTAAAATATAGGACAGACCCCTTTCGTTTAGGAAGTTATAAATCTTTACCAAGTTACCATTACCTTGAAGCTCCCTTCAGCTCTCCAGGACAGCATATGGTTAAAATGACTGCCTTCTGCAATTGAAAGTCCCATGTGCTCTCATGGATGGAGCACCCAAAGAAAAGAGAACTTCCTCCTGGCTTACAGGAGTTTTATATTTTTTCCTTTCCCCACCCCCCTGACCCAGGTCAGGCCAGGTCAGACAGGCATTTCCTGAAAATTCTAGATATTTACATCCTAGTGTCCCTCTAGCATTTAATTTCTCCAAATCTCTGTTCCCTGCTTGGGGAAGGGTGAGAGCTTTACCTACCCATTCTCTCTCCTGCTAGATCTATTTGCATTTGTATGAAGGTAAGTCTGGAGAGCAATTGCACTGACTTCCTTCTTCCCAGCCTGTTCTCTGCCCAGAGTGGGGGGGGGATCTCTTAAAGCGTGAAGTGGAGGTTTTCTCCTTTCAAACCTCCCAGGAAAAAAATACATTTCTTCACACCGGGTATATGATATACCCATCATATCCCTAGGATATATACAATGCAAGCAAACCAATAAATTGTGAACATGCATCTGCAGAGACTACCCAGCCAGACACCTCCTTGAATGCTGCCACAGCACAGCTACAAAATTACTCAAAGTGTGATCATTTTGAGTTGTAAACAAATTACTGAAAACATCACAGGGGGCTTGTCAAGACAAAGCAAGCATTACAAACAAGGTACATTTGAATGTTCATCCCGTTTTATGGAAGGTTTGCAGCCTTCTGCCTGTCAATACGAATCACAGAATCAACTCTTAAAGCAGTTGAAGATGTCACAGTAAGATGTCAGTCTGATTGCTCCTCTGTTTCCTGCATTGCCCACTCTCACTGTTGTTAAAAAAAAAATGGAAGGACACAAGGAGTTTACTGATTGAAATTGTTGTATAAGCTCCAGAACCAGGGTAAAGGTTATTTAGAACATCTTGCGGATTAATTTTTATTTTAATGATATTTTATTTTTGCTGTCTTAGAGCAGAAGGGGCATTCACAGCCTTAGTAGCTGTCAATTTGTTGAGGATGGTTGGATTTTGGTGGTAGAAGTGTTTGGAAGTCTGCTTTTTATGCAGGGAGTCCATTAAGGGCGTTACATATTTTGAAGATAGGCAGAGTTTGGGTCCTGTTTTTCAGTTCCCGGGCTGCCAGCCCCACCTGACAGCTGTGCTGGCCGGGAACTGCCTTTGCTGCCCTGGAGGAGGAGTCAGCGTCCAGCACTCCTTCATCCTGGTGCTGGGGAGGGGCGGGGCCGGAGTTCTTTTGAGCCGGCCCTTCACTTCCCTCCCTCATTCTGTGCCTTTTCTCTCGGCCCACCCTCCCACCTAGTGAGCGGTATAGGCTTTGCTGGTTGCCCGTTTCCTGGGGGCCAGGTAGGAATTTTTCACCCCTTCCCAGATTGGACCAGGGAGGGGGTATTTTTGCCTACCTTATACCGAAGCTGTGGTGTTGGACAATTGGCTCAGGTGTGGTTGGGAATAAATAGGTTGGTCCCTTTAGGGCAGGAGTTTAGTTCATACAGATTGCGGTACAGGTGACCATCAGCTTATTACCCCCATTTTGGGGATTAGGGGTCTTGCCAGTACAGCCTTTGGGCCCTGTGGCCCAGGGCGGGGAAAGCAGACTGCCTTTGGGATTGCCTGGGACTGCCTGCCCCTTTGAGCCCGGCGGCTCGGGGGGTTGGGAGTGCTTGGCAGTTCCACTTGCCAAGCCATACCTTGGCTAATGTCTGGGGCTGGGTGGCTCGCCCTTGTAAATGGTGAAGGAGGGGTCCTTGGGACCTCTGGCTTTGCCAGACCGCAATCTGAACTCCCCTTGCTGTATTGCTGTTTGTGTTGCTATTAATGTTAATAAAGTGGCCCAGTTGATACCCAATGAAAATGTTGTCTGTCTCTTCTTCTGGATTGGGTGGCAAAGGGCTGTCAGCTCCAAGTTGGGAAATACCTGGAGATTTTTGGGATGAAACCTGAGGAGGGCAGGGTTTGGGGAGGGAAGGGACTTCAATGGGGCATAATACCATAAAGTCCACTTTCCATAGTGGCCATTTTTTCCAGGTGAACTGATCTCTATCACCTAGTGATCACTTGTAATCCCAGGAGATCTCCAGCCACCACTTGGAGGTTGACAACCCTAGTCATATTCTTGTCAAAAACCATTTAAAGGGCTAATGGTTTTTTTTTAAAGAATTTAGGTGCTGTTCATGTCAAAGACGGTGTAAAGTTAAAAGCCTTTCCATTCATTGTTATGTCTGAATCAGATGAGAAACCTGCTTTGTAACTGTTACTCTTTCTCAGGCCCCCAGCTCTCAAGTAACTTAGGGCGATTCTATATTGGCTCTTCCCTCCATTGTTTTAGCAAACCCACCTTGGAACAGAAATTCCTCTCTGCATTGCATGCTGCTTTCACTTCCTTTGATAATTGAATTTTATGGTACCCTCTGCATTGCATGCCACTTTGACTTTCTTCAATCATTGGGTTTTATGGTACCTTCTGCATAGATTTATAGCCATTTTATGGCCATTCAGGGGTGACTTTGCAGTCAGTATGGCATTGGTCCAGGGTATTTGAATGTGGTTTTTTGTTGCACCTTTTCCTCAGTGTTGACAAAATGTGGATCAAATGCCAGATGCAGAACTAGCCAATGTTACTGTAATAGCGAAAGGGCTGGAAAAAAGAAAAAGCAATGAAAAAACACCAGTCCACACATATGACTGAATAAACCTGTTTCTTAGTTGTTTTCATTAGGTTTACTGTGTGGTTCCTTCAAGCCTAAAATCCCCTCACAATAGGCCATTTAAATGCCCTGTGGTGGTGACCTGAGTCCAAGCATTGCTGAGGACTAGAAGACTAAGAAGTCTGAAAAGCCACAACTATAAAAATAAAAGTATAGGAAGAAAAAAACAAAAGTAAAATAAGTTTGCAGGGTGTGAAAATCAAGTCCCTTGTTTCTAGGTCTGATGATGGAGTATCATGTTTGTTTCAATTAAGGGGCCAAGCAGGAGTTTTTTTAGATCCCCTATATTGGCTGGTAGGGAGAACATTCTCCCCACTTCATGATGTCACTAAAGGGGGAGGGGTTCTAAAAACTAATTAGGTCCTCGACTAGTTAGGCTATGACTAGTTTGCAAGAATTTGTTGGGTTGCTCCTAATAGGTAGGGATAATTGGCAAGCACCCTGACTGATTTCACACAAGAGCTGTGCTGCAGTCGCGCCTCCCTTTGCCCCACTTCAAATGGTCAATTTCCCACTCGAAGCCACGCGACCGCATTTTGACCCATGTCTTCACCCAATTTTCCCCACGGTTTCGTGATCCTCAAAAAACAGAATCATGAAACCGCGGGGAAAATTGGGCAAAGCCGCAGGTCAAAATGCAGTCGCGCGGCTTTGAGTGGGAAAATTGACCAATAGAAGCGGGGCAGAGGGAGGCGTGACTGCAGCGCAGCTCTTGTGTGAAATCGGTCCCTGAGTCATCTGCTGTAATGGAAAGTCATGTCCTGAACAGCTCATCATATGCATTATGGCTGGGTGGGTTAGGATGGAGGATCCTTGATGCTGAGCAGCATTGTTCAAACCTCATAGTAGCCTTATGTTGCATCCAGGGGTCGTTTCATAGAAAAAGAGCTAGGGGAACTCATTAGCATAACTCATTAGCATATGCCACACCCCCTGATATCACCGGAAGTGTGTCATAAGGCCACACCCCCTGACATCACCGGAAGTGTTGGGGGCCCGGCGGTGGACCTGCAAGGCCAGTGGGAGTGCGAGGAAGCCCCGCCAAGGCCCTCCCTAGCCCCAGGCAGGCAGGGGTGGGGAGAGGCGGGGAGGAAGCAACTTACCCTCCCTCTTCTCCTGCCTCCTCCTGACTGAATGAGGGCCGGAAGCAGGGGGCGGGGCTTTGTCGTGTGCCCCGCCCCCCGCACCTCACCCGGGGAATGGCGATCCCCCGCGATTCCCCACGAATCGACCTCTGGTTGCATCAAGGGGAAGGGATGAGGCTTGGCACTTCTCAATATATGTGCAGGTGCAGATGAAGATACACAAGTCTGCTAAAATTGCAGGCCATGTATGGAGCCCAGGTGCATCTGCCCAACAAGCTGAGCTCGCCCTTAAAATATGTTAGCATAGTTTAATAAATTATAATGTAGATCAGCCATTTAAACAAACTGGTTAAAGCCACATTGTTGTCTTGTGTCCATATTTGGGGGGTACTTGGGCAAAGCACATTAATAGAACTGTCTTACTGCTAAAGCACTGCTATAAACATTTTCAAATGCACAATGTATTGAGTCAGTTCTAATTGTGCAATTTGGGGTTAATCCTACTTTGTTGCAATGGCCCAGGATGGATAACCCAAACTGAAGAAAAGCTAAGTGTTCAAAAATGTGCAATGCTTAGCAATGAAGTACAGAGAGAATTTTATTGAAAGAATTCAGTCGCTAGAAAATTGCAAAATAATGCAGGCTCTTCAACACCACAAAAATATTTTAAAATCCCCTTATCTTTCTGAGAATCAGGAACATTATCAGCACCTATATGGTGCTTGCAATGTTAGTCCTGGTAGTATGTGAAAGTATTATTGAAAAGGCTTACCTGGGATTGGGTTGCCTTTCTTGTTAGTATGAAGATGTGCACAGACTACTCAAACACATTCCAGCTGGCAGGGTCTCATTACAAACAGTGACAAACCAGGATATTCCTCACTGTCTATAAATTCTACTGTGAATCTAACCTCGTGACACTGAAAGAAAATTTCGTTCTTTGAAACTTTTTCAAAGCAGCAGTTTACCCTTCCATTTGCAAGGCCCTTGGATGAGCACTCAAACTTTGTTCTGTCCCCTTCTGATCTAATGCCAGAAATCTCATATGCATATAAACACATATTCAAATATACAACTTTCACACTCTGCTAGACATGATTACTTTTATTGTTATTGCTTATCAATTGTTGACAGCATGCACAGCAAATACAGAGGATGTAACAGTGAAGAAATTCTTCAAAGTCACCATCATATAGAGAATGTTTGTGTTTGAAAGCATTGGAATTTTTTCTCTGGTGGTTCCTTCCATATTTTTGATGATTTGGGGTGTGTGTGTGTGAAAAATTTTCTTTTCCACTCAAATATCAAAGAAGACAGCCAGATGGTCCCAGTCATTGTCAGTCTCAGTGTGAATTCCTTCAAATCTAGAGTTTATTCCTCTTCACAATTATATCTAAGGCAGCCAGATACAAAGGAAGATGGCATTCTTGTACAATCACAGTCAGTACATGCAAGGACCCAGAGTAGGGCAAACTACCCCTTATTGTTCTGGCTCTGGAAAGCAGTTCAGGAAAGCTGAAACCCCTCCTCCTGCAGCACCATGCTCACAAGCAGAAACTGACCCTGCAGCACTTGAGAATGACAGATGTTACATATTATGTGAGTTGGGTTGGGGGACACGACCTCACATGGATCATGCATAATGTTTAATTAAGCCCTAACTGTGTAGAGAAGGGAACTTCAGCATGTAAAGCTTTTCTTACTTTTATGTGAAGCTGCCTTACCTAAAATCCAACTTTTGTACAACTACCAGAATGTGCACTTTCACTTGTGGGACCAGCTCCAGGGGAGAGGCAGGGGGCAGTGAGGCAGATCCCCCCCAAAAGTAAACGAGACAACCAAATCTATATTTAGTTTAAAAACTGGCCACAACTTCACTGGTTACAGCTGACAAAGCCTTGGTGCAGCATGGGGCTGTAATGATTTCAAGTTATAACAATGTGTTTCTTTAAATGGTTAATAAGTTTCAGAAGATCAAAGGTGGTGAAAGTGAGAGATGGGAATATATGTGGGTTGCAAGGCCTAATTCAGTCATTATAGGATTAATCTGTTTACCTTGTGTGCTATTGTTTAGACTGACCTGGAAGGGAAACCTGGCTCAGAGCCAATGGGAAGAAAGCCCGGGAAATCTAAGTCTGTTTACTCACAATCATTGGTTAATGTATTCAGGTGATTTCCTTCTAGGGGTCAAGAAGAAGATGAATCTCTATTCTTTTTAGCTTTCCAATTTTTGGCTATAACTATGTTAGCTGCAGTAACGAGTATAATTATTAGTTCTTTTCTTTTTGTAGGAGAACTATCCGGAGGCCATAGATTTCACAAAATCAAAGGTGGATCTAGAGGTAAGGTATATCCTGTAATGCTTCAATTTGCTTAATGACCTGTTTCCAAAAATCCAAAATAACCTTGCAATTCCACCAGTTGTGATAGTAGGTTGCTTTTTCTCCACATAGCTTCCAACATAGTGGCAAAGACTGTGGCATGATATGAGAGAGTTTATCAGGAGTTAGATACCAGTGGAGTATAACTTTCATAACAGCTTCTTGAATGACTAAAGATTTAGAAATTGTAGAATTAATTTTCCATATGTTGGCCCATTGGTCATCTGTAAATTGTTGATGTAGGTCTTTATGCCACGCATTTTGATAGTTTAGGAGATTATGATTTGTTTGTTCCATCAGTATTTGATATAGTTTAGAGATAAGGCCTTGTTTTTTACTTTTTCTGGTTAAAATACCTTCAAAGTCCTTGAGAGGTGTTTTAAGAGTATTTTTGATGTCTGAGGTTTCAGCAAATGTTGCACTTGTAGGTATTCATACCATCTTACTTTCATTTTGTATTTCTTTTCTAACTCTATCTTGGAGAGCAGTTTGCCTTTATGAATCACGTCTATTATCCTTGTTATGCCCACAGTTTTCCAGGTAAGAAATGAGTCCTGCTCCTTTGCAGGCAAGAACCATGATTGACCTGTAAAGGTGCTTAACTGAGATCATGGAGTAGTTAAATAGTCTCTATTTTGATACCATATTTTAAGTGATGCCCGTAAGAAGAAGTTATTTACTGCTGTGAACATTTCATGAATATGATCTTTCCATAACAGTTCCTGGACATTGTAGCATTGAGAGGTTGATTCCTCAATCCATTTCCAGTCTAAAGTTTCATCACAGTGTTACCAGAGTGGCTAGTGCTGTTGCTTCAAAGTACAGCTGTAAGTCAGGGGTTGCTAAGCCGCCCTTGCGTAGTGGTTTATGTAGTGTCGCAAAGCTTATTCGAGGAGCCTTATAAAGCCAGAGGAACTTATTAATGTCACTTTGCCATTTTTTTAAATTGTTGATCTGGAATAAACACTGGGATTGCACTAAACAATACATATACTTTGGAAGAACAAACAATCTGAGAATATGGATTCAGTCAAGACAAGAAAATAAATTGGTGTTCCATCTCTTCAGCAATGCCTGGACTTCTTTGTGTACTTCCATATGATTTACTTTAATGAGATTTGTTAGATCAAAAGGTATTTTAACTCCAAGATATTGAAGGTACGTCTTAGTCCACTGAAATGTATATTGTTTTTGAATTTCTTGTATAGAGTCAGCCGTTAATCTTATCGAGAACAGCACTGATTTGGTATGGTTTACCCTCAGCCCCGCAATGGTTCCAAAGGCCTCCAAAGTCAAATGGATTGCAGGTAAGGATGCTTCTGGGTTTGATATATAGATGATAATATTAACCACAAAGAGACTGACCTTAAACTTTTTCTCTTTAATGTTAATGCCTTCAATGTTTGGGTTAGATCGTAGTGCACAGGCCAGGGGTTCCATAGCACGTACAAATGTCTGGTGCCCTGATGCAAAAGTATGTCATTTGATGTTAATCCATTAATCAATAATTTTGTTCTTGAGCTAGAATAAATTGCATGGACTGCTCTTCAAAAGGCTTGATCAAATTGCATACATTGCAAAAGAAGTTCCAAATATTTTATTTCTAGTGTATCAAAAGCCTTTTTGATATCAATTGCTAGGAGCAAAGAATTAATTTATATAGACTTTTTGCCATGATGTATACTATTGAGGGTTTTACGAATATTGTCAGTAATGTCTTGTGATGAAGCCCATTTGGTCACTGTGGACATAATTTCCAATAATTGCTTTCATTCTAGTTGCTAATATTGATGTGAAAATTTTATAGTCTGTGTTCAATAATGATATTAGGTGAAAAGATTTAGTATCAATTGTATCTTTGTCTTTTTTGGGATTAAGATTACATTGGCAGAATTCCATGTGTCTGGCATCTCTCCTTTATCTAGCACTGCATTGCATGTTTTAACCAGTGGCTTAATCAAGATAGATGAATATGCTTTATAGTACTCTGCTGTAAAACTGTCTGGTCCCGGTGCTTTGTTGCTTTTTAGTTTTTTGATAGCCAGTTTTACTTCTGTCATCTTGGTGCTTTGGGGGGGCAACAGTGGGAGGGCTTCTAATGTCCTGGCCCCACTGGTGGACCTCCTGATGGCACTGGTATTTCTGGCCACTGTGGGATACAGAGTGTTGGACTGGATGGGCCTTTGGCCTGATCCAACATTGGCATCTCTTATGTTCTTATGTTCTTCTTGATAGTTAATTGGTGCTTCCAATTGATTTTGATGATCCTCTGTGATGCTTTGTAGATGTGTGTTGGAGTCCAAATATCTCTGAATCTCTGGTTCCATAGGATTTTTTTATGTGTATAATGATGTGTAGAATGTTTCCATCACTTAAAGAATATCTTTTGTTGCAGATTTTAAATTGCCTTGGGAGTCTCTAATACGTCCAATAAAACATTCTGTTTGGCGTTTTTTGAGTTTCCATGAGAGGTAACACATTTTGGGGGGCCCTTCCTCATGCTGGATTGTCGAAGATCAAAAATACTTTTCCAAAAGTCCCTTACATCAATCAGTTCAAGCTGTTTATGTGCATTTTGTAACTGCTTATAGATTTTGTTGTTACAAGATTTTTTGTGTAGCAGTTCGAGGTCTTGTATTGTTGTTAGTAATTCATTTCATATTCTGTTTTTATCCTTTCTGCAGGATGTCATTAAAGAAATACATTTTCCTCTTGTGACCTCTTTGGATGCATCCCATACTGTTTTAATGGGTACTCCGCAGTGCCAATTGTTTTGAAAATATTCCTGAAGCTCTTTTTTGATTTCTGTGTTTAATTTACTTTTATACAATAAAAGTTTGTTAAATTTCCAACTTGGCTTAGTTTCACTTGTATTTTCATCATGCAATACACATTCAACAGGTGTATGATCCGAACAACGTTGAGTGCTAATTGTGGATAATTCGGTCCTGTTTAGTAACTCTTTTGAGACTATTAAGTAATCCAGCCTTGTGTATGTGTTGTATTTGGGGAAATAATAGGTATAACCCCTTTCCTTTTCATGTTGAGCCCTCCAGAGATCACATAGGTCATAATTAATACTTGTAGTTGGCTAGATTGTCTTTTTAACAGCTTCTTTTTATATCTCAAAGTGCTTTGGGTAGATCTGTTAATTGTTTGTCTTCTCCTAGATTATGGGGCCTTTCTGGAATCTTTGTAATTTGGCCAAGGTTTATAATTTATTTTTCATGTAACTATACAGGTACATTGGTGTGATAAGAATGTAACTTCCTTTTACAAAGCAAACAAACCCCACTCATATATAGCAAAGATCACTGCTAATTTGCCCTTCTAAGAAAATTGGACTTTTAGCAATACTAACTTGATCTGTATTTTCATGCTTGTTGTAGGGTAGCTTCCGGTGATGTCAGTGGGTGTGGCATATGCAAATATGTTATGCTAATGAGTTAAGCTAATGAGCTCCTGCACCTCTTTTTCTATGCAATGACCCCTGGGGGGTTGGTCTGAGGCAGTGGTGATGTAGTGGACATTTCTTCAGGTTCATGAGGGAAGCACACTTCAAAATGGCTCCTAGAAAGGTCCTTTACTATCTCCCCATACACATTCATAAGCTGAATTGCCATGCTGGCTGTTATGAGAAATGTCTATTCAGGAGTCTTGATTGCTGATTTCTGTAACTGCTGATTTCTGTAACTGTCGTCAACTGTCTACAGTCTCTTTTAACTGTGTTTTTACCTCAGAACATTGAGATCCACAGCTGAGCAATCAGAGGGAGGTGGGTGTAAGCAGGCAGGTTTTACCTCAGAACTCTGAGCTTCACAGTTGACCAATCAGAAGGGGGGGAGGCAGCAGCTTGCCAGGCACATGGAAAACAATTGGGGAAACACATTTTGCCCCCCTTTTACCCCCTTAGGGGTCGTGTTTCTCAGAAATCTCTTTGTAGTGGGGACTGACATCATGGTAGGAATGCACTCCTCTTATTTTGGGTTTCTTTGTGCAGGGGTTTGGCCTGGACATTGGATGGTGGGTTTTTTTGCAGGGTATATTTTTTTCTCTTTTCTTTTTTTACAAAAATGCTTCTCATTTATGTTACATTTAAGAAGTGGGACCTAACTACGTATTCAAAACAACATCCAATCAATCAGATATTCAGCGGGTTCATATGAACCAATTTTCTAGAACCCACATTGTAAGACGTTAAATAACCTAATATGGGTAACTACTTTTCTACAAATATGGGGTACACTCTACAATGAGTGTAGGAGGCATGCTTGCCTTGGTTTTAGTGTCTGGTATGGGGGGGGGTCTGCCCAGGTGAAGTATCCCTGTGAGTTTGGTGTCTGGCTTGTTTTTGAGCCATTCCATAGACTCCTGTAACTGCACCTATCTATCTTTTCCAGAGAGAGCACTGGGGATACCTTTTTGGGTGTCTGTAACTGGGACCCCAGAAATGGAATCCACCCCCAACTTGGAGGGATTGTAGAGGAGCGGGTGGAAGAGTGAAGCCCCCTGTGCATTTAGTGTGTGTAGGTTGCAGTGGGTCCATTCTGTACATTTTCCCCAAAAGCCTTTTCCTGGATTGACCTTAGTCCTGTTGGATTTACAGTGCCAAAGTGGCACTGGTTCTGTTGGGCACATTGCACTGGTTCTACTGGACTTGCAAAAAAGCCCTCTACCTTCAGTTTCTACTAAGAGATTCTCTGTTTTGACCTTAGTTTATTGTCACAGCCAGATCACCCTCACATCCAGACCTTAGTTTACTGGAAACAGTGGTGTTTGTGGGTCACCTTCTTGGGGGGGGTAATAACTTGGATCCCGTAAACCCAATTCTCACTAAACTTGGAGAGCAGGTAGAGGAGAGTCAGCGATGCACTGTGAATTTGGTATCTCTACCATGCCAGGGGGGCATTCTACTGCATCATAAATTTCACAGGCCAAATCAGTTCATCTAGCACCAAAAAG
Organism: Gekko japonicus; assembly: GCF_001447785.1. NCBI lineage: Eukaryota > Metazoa > Chordata > Lepidosauria > Squamata > Gekkonidae > Gekko > Gekko japonicus. Next base: position 161,864 of record NW_015176003.1, read on the forward strand.
TTCATGACAGTCCATGGTTTGCAAACCTTGCACACCATGAACCACAAACCAAACAGCAGCATTTTTCCAGTTCATGCCCATCCCTAGTTGGGATGGTCAGTGAACACCCCGAGACATCAGGCATGATGGAGGGCATATCCTGAACAGACTATCACTGGCTTTGTGGTGGGATGAGGGTTGGGAAGGATTGCCCTTCATGCTGAGCAACATCTTTCTGAAACTGGTAGTGGCTTTATGTTGCATGAGGAAGGGGGATGGGACTTGACACCTCTTGGCACATTATATGTCTGTGAGGAGAAACAAAGCTGTCAGAAGTTGCTGGCCGAGTTTGGAGCTAGGGTTTGTTTGCCAAACAAAAAGTGGCCATAAGGCAGCCTAGCTCAACCCACCCCATTAAATATTAGCATATCTAATAGTGATGATGTATAGCAGCTAATTTAAATAAACCAGTTAAACATGTGCTATGTCTTGTGTGTATATTTGGGGTGCTGGGAAAATTTACTTCCCCATGACTTCTTTGACCCTCCCCCCTACAAAAATGGTTTTGACGCAAAAAACAACAACAAAACCCTGCATGAACATTCTTGGTTTCTTCTGATTGGGACTGTCTGATTGGCTGTATCTATTTGATTTTGATTTATTTATCCAGATATTACTAGAAAGTCATATTTAGACATTTCCACACTGTTACAGGGACATATAAATCAGTCCTCTAAAAGCCATACCTGAGAGAAAAACTAACAATTGCAGGTGTCTTTTTTTAATGTATCTGAACACTGAAGATAGGTTTGATTAGGATATAGTCTCAGTGCTAATGAGGATATTCTCCAGTATGGAGTAGTTTAGGAATATTTTAGACTGTGTGAGCATAAAAGTAATTCAGGGCTGCTCCTTTTTCTGGTATCCTCCTGGGAATCTCTGATAATGTCTGGAATTTAAGGCAGTCTTCATTGTATAGATTATGTTGTTTTTACTCAATTGTTCTCTAATTTTGTAATCCATTTTATTACATTGTTGATTGTATGTTATATTTTTCACTCCATTATTTCATGATTTTGTAATTCCAGTTTCAAGATCTGCATTTTACTGTGCTTTTAGTGAAATTTTGACTAATTTTGTGAGTTGTGTTATTCTGTTCTTACTGCTTACTCACTGTTTTAGATGTAATCCACCCGGCATCTCCGTGAGCAAGGTAGAGTATAAATACATCAAATAAATAAATAAAGTATATTGCTAAGCAAACGTATTCCAGATATTCCAGCCTTTGACGGAAAATGTGCCAGCTGCCTTTATGAAGTTGCATTGCACTCTGAAGTTAGTACAAAGCAGATGTGTATGTGAAAAGGTCCACCCATAGTTACTCCATTAATTATTGCTGAAGGCAAAAGTAAATTTTAAATGGATTCACTCTTGTGCAAATTTAATACAAGACCTAGCACAGTCATTTCTAATTTTTAAAAACAATAGCTTTCCCCCCCTCTGTGTGAAGCCTTTTAGGAACTATTTAAAATGCCATGGGATCTAGTTCACTTTGTAGCTACCCCTTTCACATATACCAGTTATATAACAGATTGATGCAAACTTACACCTTCTAAATTATAAAATACAGTTACTGTGTAAAGTGAAAGCCTGTGGTGAAAGACTTGCTGACTTAATTTGGTCCACCTTACTGACATACAGTAATGAATGGGCTGTCTATGTCTGCCACTGATCTCGTGTGCCACCATCTTAAAATTCCATTTAGCTCTTTAGAGCTTCTTCTAGTTATTTGTTAGTAAAGAGGCCTATTGCCTCCAACTTGGCTTGTTAGGGATGGTATGAAAATAAAGAACTTTTTATGTTCCCTATACTATGAACTCTGGTTGTTCAGAGAGTTCAAGAAATAATACTCCAACTGCAACCTCCTTTTACTTCTTGAAAAAGTGAGCCTATTGAGGGAAGATGCCACAAAGGCTGGGGGGGGGGGTGTTTGTTGCTGAATGATTGCATGGCCAGGCCACATCTAGGTAACTTTAGTGCTATCAAAATCTTATCCTTGTGTTTCTCTAGTCCCATGCCCACTTTCTTGGTTATGGTAGAGGTTCTGGAAATGCTACATTCAACAAAACATTAGCCCTTGAAAAACCCCAGATGTCAAATCTGGCCCCATATCCACTTAGATAACAGTTTTACATGAACTAATGTCAGACTTAAAAAAAATCTTTCTTAAAAATAAAAGCGGGGGGGGGGAGAAACAAGGTCCCCCAAAAATCCAGCAAATAAACAGAGTTAGAAAAAAGAAAAAAAGGGGGGCGGGGGAGATATACATAAAGTGGAGACAAAAATATAACAACAGTAGTGGCAGTTTCTATAAAAAAATTCCAAATATCTAAACATAAGTCTATACACAATTGTCATCTATATGCTATGTGTTCAACTATTGATACAGTTCTAAGGTCCTCAATCCATTGATTTTCCAGAGGTGGCCTTTTAATTTTCCAGCATTGTAAAAGAGTTGATTTATCTATAGTGAGACTTATGTCAGATGTGACTTTATTTCTTTAGATTTTTAATGTGCTCTCCCGGCCAAGGCCAGCTCAGGGGAGCTTACACAACCGATAAAATTCCAGTGATGTATATACATACAAAAATAATTAATATAAATATAATGTTAAAATACAATGTTAAAACCAAACATTAACATCAGCTCCATTGGTCTGCTTCAGATGACTTGAGGGGCTGGCTCGGCAGTAATTAAAGGGTCCCGTGGATCAGGACTCTTCCACTATAGATTGTCAATTGTTGTTACCAATAGCAGTGGTGGTCGTGATGGTAGTAATAGTGGAGGTGGCAGCTCCAAAAGCCTGGCAGAAGAGCTCCATTTTACAGGCCCTGCGGACTTGTAAAAGGTCCCGCAGGGCCCTGATCTCTGGGAGCTCATTCCACCAGAGTGGAGCTGCCACCGAAAAGTCCCTGGTTCTAGTTTTCAGCAGTCTGGCCTCCTTAATACTCAGAAAAGCCAGCCGATTCTGGGACCTTAATCGCAGCGTTCTCTGGGGTACATATGGGGAAAGGCAGTCCCTCAGGTATGTAGGTCCCTGGCCATATCCAGTATGCCATCGGCAGCCAGTGCAGTCCCTCTAGCACAGGCTGGATGTGCTCCTGAGTAGGGAGTCCTATCAACAGCCTGGCCGCGGCGCTGGTTGCAGTGCGGCACCATTGACGTGGCAGAGAGTTGCTCTCCTGCCATGCCGGCTTTATCACTTTTGATTAGGGGTCTCTATGCAAGTGAGACACCACCATTGTTCCCTCTAAGCTGAGTTAGTGTGAGCTAGCTCACAGTTTTTAGCCTCTGGCTCACACATGTTTTGTCTTAGCTCAGGAAGGATGGCTCCAGAGCAAGATAATTTATGCCGTAGCCATATCACTCACTCACAACTTTAATGTCAGTAGCTCACAAAGTAGAATTTTTGCTCACAAGAGTCCACAGCTTAGAGGGAACATTGGACACCACCAACCTTCAGGGAGAGGGTTGGGAGCAAGGGGCTTCAAGTTGACACCACCGTTTAGTGGCAACAATGGGAGCTAGCCAAGCTTTGCCTGAAGCACCGAACAAATAAAGAGACTCATATTGTGAGCTGAAGCTGTCGCTACTGGATGAAGGGGGGGAGTCAGAAACACAGTCTAAGAAAAGCTTGAAAAGACTGTGAGTAGTTAACATTCTTCAAAAGACAGCTTTATTACCCTCATAAACATCAGCTTGCCAAGTCTTAAAATTTTAAAGAGACTTAAATCTAGCATGGGAGGTCCCCCTCCCCAGCTTTGGCGGCTAAGTCCAAGGAGTCTTGCACTCTGAATTTAAAGAGACACAAGGCTATGAAAAGCACATTCAACTGAGAGTACTTACTAAAGAAACAGCGGAGAATCTAAAGACTTTGCTATTGTGAGGACTTTATTAAAGCTATTTGACCAATTGGAAAAATCTTCTATTGGAACAATCAAAGGAAGTATTTGTATCTCAAGTAATTTTTTTCTGATCAAAATGGACCTAAAGGGACTTTGAAAAACATGGCTAAGGATTGCTTCTAGGCACTTTGGATCTGTGGTCAGCTGCATAAAATTTGGAAGAAACACAAACCTTGAAAGGAACTTTGAAAAACATGGCCAAGGATTGCTTCTAGGCACTTTGGAACTGCAGTCAGCTGCATAAGATTAGGAGGAAACACAAACCTTGAGGCTATGGATTCTGTGGGGTTAAGAAATGGATTCACAAACTGAGTGTAAAGTTCCAGATAATGTTGAAAATGTTGAAGATATAGAAGAGATACACATTTCTTGGAAACAATTTGAAGAGACGTTAGTTGATACAATTTATTGGGAAGTCCATCGGGCAGTGAGAGAGTCATTTGAGCAAAACTGTGAAAAGGACCAGAGAAGCTTGTGTGAACCTGCAAATAAGAGAGAAGATGCACAGCTGCAACAAACACAAATTCAAGAACAGGAGCTCAAACAAGATGATTTACCATATGGAAGGAACTTCTTAGCTAAAAAGACTGCAAGAAATTATATGGAGGGAAACAATGGAGCTATCAAAAGCTGCATAAAACCCAAAATACTTGAAAGGGTAAAAAACAGATTTCAGACAAAAAATAAAGAAAATTTTTCAGAGTCTTCAAACAACCTGAAGATTGTATACGAATGGGAAGAGATAAAAGAAAACCTCTCTATATACAAAGAGAGGAGATGTAAATATATGATTCTATTTTAAAAAATAAGGCAGAAAAAGACAAGAAGAATTAAGGGCTACAGTTTTATTCCGATAGTGACTTTTGGGTTTATGAGTAACTGATTAACTGATTAAGATGAGCTTTGGGAATACTTAATTAAATAAAGTAATAGTAACTTTAAATGTAACCATTATATATGGTTTGGGAAGAGAATATGAAGAAAGCTTTAGGAAACTATATCTCTCCTTTTCTTTTCCTTCCCTTTAAATGTTAGTAAGAAAATTGGTATATTTGTAAGACATTAAGAATGAATATCGTTGATGATAAAGGAATAAGTTTGAGAATGGTTTACAAATCTGCAAGTTTGAAAGCATAGTAAGTCTTTATTTTATTTTTTCTGTTAAGATAAACCTCAAGAATATGTAGGATCAAAGTTGAAGGTCAGAAAAATATCTACATGAAAAGATAGTTTGATTTAAAAACAATTAGTATGATTCTGTAAAGTAGAAATAAAAATAGATACTTAAATGAATGTTATAAAGGAAATCTATAATATTGGTGTAATGACAACAATGTTGTTTTCTTATGAAGTGAAGGAATAGTTAAAATTTGAGGAAATATAATTACATTTCTATTTTTGAAAAAAGAAACGTAAAAAGTTTGAAACGGTTCAATACTTTAAAAAAATGTGTAAATAAGGCACAAGGTTTAGTTTTTATTTTTTACAATGGGGCAAGTCGCCCCCCGCATTTATATGTTTGTCTGTTTTTTGTTGTTGTTCTCTCTGTTATGGTTTAAAAATAAAGACATATATTTTAAAAAAAACAACAGCCTGGCTGCGGCTTTCTGCACCAGCTGCAGCTTATGGAATTGTGACAAGGGCAGTCCCATATGGAGGGTGTTATAGTAATCCAGTCTTGAAGTGACCATCACATGGATCACTGTTGCCAAGTTGCTACATTCGAGGAAGGGAACCAACTGCCTAATCAGCCGAAGGTGGTAAAAGGCTGACTTGGCAGTGGCTGCTAACTGTGCCTCCATTGTTAAAGAGGCATCCAGGATCACTCCCAGACTCCTAACCTCCAGTGCTGGCACCAAGGGAGCCCCATCAAAGGTCGGCAGTGGGATCCCTATCCTCAGGCCGTGGCGGCTCAGGCATAGGACCTCTGACTTCATCGGATTCAATTCCAGCCGGCTCAGTCTATGCCAACCAGCCACGGCTTGTAACGCCCGGTTTAGATCTTCTGGTTTGGAGTCAGACTGGCCGTCCAACAACAGATAGAGCTGGGTGTCATCCGCATAATGGTGACAACCCAGTCCGTGCCTCCAGGCAATCTGGGCAAGAGGGCGCATATAGATGTTGTAACAAAATGGCTGCCAGGCAGAGGCAGCAGTGTATTTTAATATGGATGCCAGCCTGGTAGTCCTTAGGAGGGGGGAGGTACTCCATAGGGAACAATGGAGCTGCCATACCTCCCTGCCTACAGTTCCCAGAAGTTTTAGGGAAAAGAGCGGGAAAATATGGACGCACCCCAGGGGTGGAGTCAGGCTGATTAAGGCTTTGGCTCCTGAAGGAGGGAGTACAGTCTCAGCCAGGATGGCAGCTTCAAGGGACCGTACAGGTGGGACTCCTGTTATCACAGACTCCAGGGCATCCATGCCACTATAAACCATGGTGGACAGCCAGGAGGGTAACAGTACAAGTGACCAGCCCCGAGGAGGGCTGGGGTTTCTCCACAACAACAGGAGAGGGAAAGTAAATCCCATCGTGAGGCTCACAACCTCCAGAGAAAGAGAGGGTGTGCATAGGGGACAGAAGAATTGCATTTTAAATTCTGTTCATTTTCTGTGCCCAGGTTGTGTTGATGTGCATGTGTTTAAGTTCTGTGCCTAATATGTATATAGTTCAAATAAACCTTTTTTTGAGTTTAAGACCTGATGTGCCTTGACCACTTAGTCCTCCCCACTTGGCACATTACCAGAAGCAAAAGGGAGGGTAGGGAACCCAAACGGGCCCAAATCGGAGGGATTGCCAACTCTCCAGGGGGCATCCAAAGATTGTGGTACCAACTTCCCAAGGTTGGGGAATCAGCCAGAGGGGTCTCACTGTCCCTCTAGGAAGGTGGTGTGAATCCAGTGAGTGGTGGCAGCATGCAACGAAGGGAAATAGCCCCACCAGGTAGGGTGGGAAGGCAAAAACAGGGGCTTGCAAGCCACAGAACAGCTGCTCAGTCTCCCAGGTCTGAGGGCGGGTCCCCATTTCACCACAGATGTTAAAAAGCATTGGGGACAGCACCAACCTTTGGGGCACTCCACATTCCAATGGGTGCCTTCAGGACAGCTGATCCCCCAGCACCACTCTTTGTCCCCGATCTTGGCGAAAGGAAGAAAGCCACTGCAAGGCTAGTCCCTGAATTCTAGTGTCAGTGAGGCAGTGGATCAATAACTGATGGTCAACCGTGTGGAATGCAGCTGACAGATCTAACAACAGCACTGCTGATCTGCCCCGATCCAGATGCCTCCAGAAGTCATATGTGAGGGCGACCAGTGCTGTCTTCGTCCCATGACCCGGACGAAAACCAGACTGGGAGGAATATAGAATGGAAGCATTATCCAGAAAGCCCTGTAACTGTGTTGCCACCACCCTCTCTATTATCTTGCCAAGATAGGGCAAGTTGGAAACCAGCCGAGAGTTGGCCAATTCTCCCGGGTCCAAAGATAGCTTTTTCAGAAGGGGGCACACCACTGTCTCCTTAAGTGCCTCCGGGAACTGTCCTTCTAAGAGGTACTTGTTGGCAATCTCCCGCAAGGCACCCTGGAGCCCCTTGTGACCATCTTTGATTAACCACAATGGACATGGGTCAAGGGAAATAGTAAAACCATGGAAATAGTAAAACCATGCATGATAACTTGGATGCAAAATATAGGACATAATTTAACGATAGATGAATGGTCAAAAACATGGAAATCTATTAAACTATTAAGATCTACGTCGTATAAAGAAAATATATTTAAAATGTTTTACAGGTGGCACTGGACACCAGATAAATTATCTAAATGTTACAAAGATGTTCTAGGAAATTGCAGGAGATGTAAAAGCAATATAGGTACATTTTACCATATATGGTGGCGGTGTGAGAAAATTGGTAAATTTTGGAAAAGCATCAAAAAATTAATAACAGAGATTACTGACATAGAATTAGAATTCATACCAGAAATCTACTTGCTTAATATAACACCAAATGGAATCAAACATGATGACTTATGTATCATATTATATATTCTTACTGCATCTAGAATCCTTGTTCCAAAATGTTGGGAAAATGATACAATACCTAGTTGTTGTTGTTGTTCAGTCGCACAGTCGAGTCCGACTCTTCGCGACCCCATGGACCAGATCCTGCCAGGCCCTCCTGTCTTCCGCTGTCCTCTGAAGTTTGCTCAATTTCATGTTCTTGAGCTTCAGTTTCATTATCTGGCCTTCCAGGGAACAGTCAGGGTTGATTTCTTTGAGGATTGACTGATTTGTTCTTCTTGCAGTCCAAGGGACTCTCAAGAGTCTTCTCCAGCACCATAGTTCAAAAGAATCTATTCTTCGGCGCTCGGCCTTCCTTATAGTCCAGCTCTCGCAGCCATACATGACTACTGGGAATACCATTGCTTTGACCATGCGGACTTTTGTTGGCAGGGTGATGTCTCTACTTTTTATCATGCTGTTTAGGTTCGCCATCGCTTTCCTCCCAAGGAGCAGGCGTCTTTTAATTTCATGGCTGCAGTCACAGTCTGCGGTGATCTGGGATCCCAGGAACGTGAAGTCTGTCACTACTTCCACGACTTCCCCTTCTATTTGCCAAGGAGTGATGGGGCCGGATGCCATGATCTTAGTTTTTTTGATGTTGAGCTTCAAGCCCACTTTTGCGCTCTCCTCTTTTACTCTGAGCAAGAGGCTCTTTAGATCCTTTTCACTTTCAGCCATTAGAGTGGTATCATCTGCATATCTGAGGTTGTTGATCTTTTCCCCAGCAATCTTAATTCCCGCTTGTGATTCATCCAGGCCAGCATTTCGCATGATGTACTCTGCATATATATTAAATAAGCAAGGTGACAGTATACATCCTTGTCGTACTCCTTTTCCTATGCTGAACCAATCAGTTGTTCCGTATCCGGTTCTAACTGTCGCTTCTTGGCCCTTATACAGGTTTCTCAAGAGACATGTGAGGTGGTCTGGTACTCCCATCTCTTTAAGGACCTGCCATAGTTTGTTGTGATCCACACAGTCAAAAGCTTTAGCATAGTCAATGAAGCAGAAGTAGATATTTTTCTGGTACTCTCTTGCTTTCTCCATAATCCAGCGAATGTTGGCAATTTGATCTCTAGTTCCTCTACCTCTTCGAAACCCAGCTTGTACTTCTGGTAGTTCTCTATCCACGTACTGTTGAAGCCTAGCTTGTAGGATCTTGAGCATGACCTTGCTAGCGTGTGATATGAGTGCAATTGTGCGATAGTTTGAACATTCCTTGGCATTGCCCTTCTTTGGGATTGGAATGTATACTGATCTTTTCCAATCCTGTGGCCACTGTTGCGTTTTCCAAATTTGCTGGCAAATGGAGTGCAGAACTTTAACAGCATCATCTTCTAAGACTTTGAATAGCTCAGCTGGAATACCATCACCTCCACTAGCTTTGTTGTTAGTAATGCTTTCTAAGGCCCATTTAACTTCACATTCCAGGATGTCTGGCTCAAGGTCAGTGATTATACCGTCGTGTTTGTCAAGGACATTGAGGTCTTTCTTGTATAGTTCTTCTGTGTATTCTTGCCATCTTTTCCTAATCTCTTCTGCTTCTGTTAGGTCCCTACCGTTTTTGTCCTTTATCATGGCCAGCTTTGCATGGAACGCTCCCTTGATTTCTCCAATTTTCTTGAAGAGATCTCTAGTCCTTCCCATTCTATTGTTTTCTTCTATTACTTTGCACTGTTCATTCAGGAAGGCCTCCTTATCTCTCCTTGCTGTTCTCTGGAAATCTGCGTTCAGTTGGGTAAATCTTTCCTTTTCGCCTTTGCCTTTCGCTTTCCTTCTTTCCTCTGCTATTTGTAAAGCCTCATCAGAAAGCCATTTTGCTTTCTTGCATTTCTTTTTCTTTGGTATGGTGGTGATTGCTGCCTCCTGTACGATGTCACGAACCTCTGTCCATAGTTCTTCAGGCACTCTATCTATCAAATCCAGACCCTTGAATCTATTCTTCACCTCTACTGTATATTCATCAGGGATGCGATCTAGGTCAAACCTGAATGGCCTCGTGGTTTTCCCAATTTTCTTCAGTTTAAGTCTGAATTTTGCAATGAGTAGCTCATGATCTGAACCACAGTCAGCTCCAGGTCTTGTTTTTACTGACTGGATAGAGCTTCTCCATCTTTGACTGCAAATTATATAGTCAATCTGATTTCGGTGTTGCCCATCTGGTGATGTCCATGTGTAGAGTCGCCTCTTAGGTTGTTGGAAAAGGGTGTTCGCTATGACCAGTGTGTTCTCTTGACAAAACTCTGTTAACCTTTGCCCTGCTTCATTTTGCTTTCCAAGGCCAAACTTGTCTGTTATTCCAGTTACCTTTTGACTTCCTACTTTAGCATTCCAGTCCCCTATGATGATGAGGACATCATTTTTTGGTGTTAGTTCTAGGAGGTGTTGTAGGTCTTCATAGAACCGGTCCACTTCAGCCTCTTCTGCATCAGTGGTTGGGGCATAGACTTGGATTACTGTGATGTTGAATGGTTTGCCTTGGAATCGGACAGAAATCATTCTGTCATTTTTGAGATTGTATCCCAGTACTGCCTTTTGCACTCTCTTGTTGACTATAAAGGCCACACCATTTTTTCTACGAGATTCCTGGCCACAGTAGTAGATATAATGGTCTTCTGAGTTAAATTCGCCCATTCCTGTCCACTTTAGTTCACTGATTCCTAGGATATCGATGTTCAGTCTTGCCATCTCATTTTTGATCACGTCAAGCTTACCTTGATTCATAGATCTTACATTCCAGGTTCCTATGCAGTATTGTTCTTTGCAGCATTGGACTTTCCTTTCACCATCAAACACATCCACAACTGAGCGTCCTTTCGGCTTTGGCCCAGCCGCTTCACTCTTTCTGGGGTTACTTGTACTTGCCCTCTGCTCTTCCTCAGTAGCATATTGGACACCTTCCGACCTGAGGGGCTCATCTTCCAGCGTCATATCTTTTAGCCTTTTGATACTGTCCATGGGGTTTTCTTGGCAAAAATACTGGAGTGGGTTGCCATTTCCTTCTCCAGGGAGATCACTCTTGGTCTGAGTTCTCTGCTGTGGCCTTTCCGTCTTGGGTGGCCCTTCACGGCATAGCCCACAACTTCATTGAACTACACAAGCCCCCTCGCCACGACAAGGCAATGATCCATGAGGGGGCAATACCTAGTAGTACCTAGTAGAGAAGAGTTAATTAAGAAAATTCTTGAAATAGTGGAAATGGACAAATTAAATATGATATTGTCAGGGAAAGATGATAGTGTATTTCAAAAAAGATGGCATAAAGTTAATAAATGGATTGGGGAAAAATGTTTAATGTATACTGCAAAAAAAGAATATTATGTACAATGTAAATTTTTCTTTTTTGTAATGGAAAATCCATAAATATTTTTTTTTAAAAAAAGAGAGCATGTGGTGGAGCATACAGGTAGGAGCAATCTGTCGACTTCCTCTAGGCTGAACGGGTCGAAATAATCCATAATGTGACTAGAAGACATGCTTGGAGCCTCAAGTTCATTCACTGTATCAACTGTAGCGGGGAGGTCACAGTGGAGCAAAAAGACTTTATTCACAAAATAGCTTGCAAAGGCCTCACAGCCAATATCCAATTCCCCATGATTTGGCCTGTCCTGTGACAGAGCAGTAATAGACCGAATTGTTCTAAGCAATTGGGCTGGGCGTGAGCTTGCGAACACAATCGTGGCCGTATAATACTTTTTTTTTTTTGTGGCCTTGACTGCAATCTTGTAGGATCTCATAAACGTCCTATAAGATACTCTTGTAGCTTTGTCATGAGTATGCTGCCACCGCCTCTCTAGTCGTTTCAGCCCCCATTTCATTAGCCTCAACTCCTGGGTAAACCATGGAGCGAGCCTAGACCGGGGGTGCAGAGAGTGCTGGGGAGCAATCTCATTGATGGCTGTTGAGAGTTGGTTATACCAATCCTCTACAAGCTCATCCAGGAAGGCGCCAAGGGCTTTGGATCCCAAAGAGCCATCTGAAGCCGCACTGGGTCCATTAGGTTCTGTGGGCAAACCCAAAATGGCTCGCTGCCCAAACAGAGATGGAGTGGGATATTTGAGCGGGCCTTCAAGGCAAAGTGCTCTGACCACGGCATTGCCATAGCAGTAATTCTGTCCACTGTAACCCCCACCACGAAGATCAAATTGAGCGTGTGCCTAGCCCGGTGAATGGGGGATGTTACAAGTTGGGAGTGTCCCAGGGCTGCCATAGATGACACTAGGTCTGCTGCCTGCATAGAGGTTGCGTCATCAGCATGGGCATTGAAGTCACCCAAGACTATCAGCCTAGGGTGTTCCAAGGCCCAGCCTGATACAGCCTCTACCAGGGACGGTAGTCTATTGGCTGGTGCATTGGGTGGTCGGTACACCAGTCAAATTGCCACACCCTTCTCGGCTTCCCATACTAGGCCAGCACACTCAATGCCCGTGATCCCCTGAGGTGGGAGTGCCCTGAAGGAGTAAGCCTCCCGGATGAATAAAACCACTCCTCCCCCCCACCCCCTAGTCTGAGATTAGTGAAGGACCAAGAATCCAGGTGGAGCTGATTGGGAGAGAAATACTGTCTCTTCCTCTCTCACCCAGGTCTCAGTCATGCAAGCCAGGTCTACATTCTGCTCCAGCATAAAATCCCAAAGAACCGTGGTCTTGTTATTTATAGACTTGGTGTTACACAATGCCAATGATGGAGGGGAGTCACTTGTCCTAGCTCCACTGCCTACCACCTTTGGGATGGGACATAGGCTGGAAGGAGGCCAAGCTATTTCTCTGCCCCCTTCCCTTAATTCTCTGTCCAGTCCCACCGCTGTACTTTCCCCTCCCCAGGAGCACTGGTATTGCCTGCCTGGCCATCCCTTAGATGGTCTTTGCTGAGCCACAGCCACAGACTAATCAACGGGATGACTGACCATCATAATACACAATAAAAAGGAAGTTCATTTGTTAAAGGTTCATTTGTCCAATGTGATACATGCTATCATCTTTCAGCAAATACTCTTCTGTAGTTTACATAAGACAAACAGGTTGGTCTCTATGATAAAGAATAATTGGACACAAATGTAAGTTTATTTAATTTAAAACAAATTTAACAGTGATAACATTAAAATATCTGTCGGAAAACATTTCAGTCTTCAAGAAATGCTGTTGTTGACCTGAAAGCCAAGTACTGTTTAACAAAGAAATTTCCAAGGGAAACTCAAACTGGCTGGAGTAGAATTCATCAATAGGATTGATAGTATTAACCAAGAATTCTGCAGGATCGACAATTGTCTCAATCTCTATAGATGTTATATTGTTTTACTTAGCTAGGTAGTCTGTGTTACCAACAACCACAGCTGTTGTGAATGAGCACTGTGGAAGCCGCCCTGAACCTGCTTTGTGGGGAGGGCGGGGGGTATAAATCTGATAAATAAAGAATATACTTCTGTATTTTGTGTAGAAATGTCACAAAAATGATTATTTATTTAGAATATTTCTATGCTGTCTCTTCAGAGTCTGGCTTGAGGCAGGTTGCATATTTTGGTATAATGGTATAATGGTATTGCATCACTGATTTAAACAAAAAACCCTCTCCAGTAGGGAGAAGAAATGGCTACTATGGGGAAAAGGGCTACCATGTAGGCAGGAAAAGGAAAACCTGACTTTTTCTAACCACATTAGGCATTCAGGCTTTGCTGCAATCTTTTCCAAATATATAACTGATATATAAAAAATCTGTTTTGGTCATGGACTTTCATGAACATTCCACACACTCCCAAATCAGTTGACTCCCTGATCTGTAATCCAGAAGCTGTCCCTATCCACTGGCTGCACTGCCTGAGTCTCGCCTCCAATATTCTAAACAGTTTGCTGTTCCTCTCCCCCCAATAGCCAGTTGGAACACAGATGGTCATTTGCATATGCGGCCTGTTTGGCCTTTGCCTCTAACATTTTAAACAGTTTGCTGTTGTTGTTGGAAGTCCTTGAATGTGTCCTGAGATAAAATACATATCCCAATCTTCCTTTAAACAGTCACTGGAGTTGCCAAAATACATATCCCAATCTTCCCTTAAACGGTCACTGGAGTTGCAAATCTCCCTGTGGGGCCTGGAGATCTCCCAGAAATCACCGTGTTCCCCAGCCACAGGACACCATTTCCCCTACAGAAAATTTCCCGGCTATTACAATGGCTGCTTTGGGCAGTGAACTCCATGGCATTATACCCTGCTGAAGTCCCTCCACACCCCAAACCCTGCCCTCCCCAGGCTCTGCCCCTCAGATCTACAGGTCTGGCCCTCCCCTTAGTATTGCCAGCCTCCAGCAGCACCTGGAGATCTCCAAGATCAGTTCTCCTGGAGAAAATGGCTGCTTTGGGCAATGGGCTCTATAGAATTATACCCTGCTTAGGTCTCTCCGCACCCCAAACCCTGCCTTCCCCAAGCTCTACCCCTCAAATCTACAGGTATTTCCCAACCCAGAGTTGGCAACCCTGTAACTGGCTATGGAACCACTTTCCAGACCCTTGGAACCCAGAAGACATGGCATAGGAGGAGGTGTTTTTCTACCTTAACTGTCACTGCATAACCCCAAATCAGCATAAGTCAGGGTGGAGGGAACCATACCTGTTACCATGAGGCTGTCCTCCGATACTGCCCACTTGGGACAGCAAAATGATTTGAGACAGCCCTGCCTTATAGCTAAGCAGAAGGAAATAAACATGGCTTGTCTCCCTCTATTTTCCACTTCCCTCTGCCACCCCACCAGCCACAGCCAGGACACTCACCTGGAGCTTCCTTCTAGACTTCATTGTATTTCTTCCCACAACAGGCCTTACTGCTAGTTTATATATAACTGTCACTGACTGAGAGCTGATTCACACATTAAGAAGGTTAACAAGTAATGTAACTTTTCCCAAAGGGCAAATAGTAGTTCTCTTGTGTCATTTCAGGTTGGGAAAAAGGCAATGGGGAAATGCTGAAGCCCCTTCTCTGCATATGCCATTGCCCCAATCCTAATCAGGCCTACGTTTGCCCTGCAATTAAGTTCCCAAGTGGGAGCTCCCTGAAAACATGTGTAGAACATCTATGGTGGGGACATGAATAAGCTCTGAGAATTCATCCATCTGATCAAGTGTGCTCAGGTCCACACTCTTACATGCTACAATAAATATTTTGATCTTTAAAGTGCCACAGGACTCTTCTTTTGACTTTTCTGCAAAATAACTCATGGGGGTTATCCTACTGGAGTATATTTCCTTAGTGTCTCTGTCAGTGACCAATTTCCACATAAAAGGCAATTTTGAATTAATTTTAAAAACTGCTTACCAAAAAGTTAAATTTGCTATGTAATGTAGAGAAAGTTAGAATCCCTGGGCAAATACTGTGCCATGTTATGCAAATATTTTGCTTTCTTCACCAAGTCTCAGGAGTTAAGGTAGCCTTTAGATATTAATATGGAAGATTGAGAATGCCTGCTTTGGGACTGTAAATAAAGCTGATCAAGCTCCCAATGGCTGTGCATATCTTTGCTCAGCAGCCTTTATTGATTGTTAATAGCAGCCTTTCCTTGTGGAATAAATGGGTCCAAAATGTAAACTGATGGCTCCTAATTACAATAAGGAATCATGTAAAAATGCATCTGTTAGGGCAAGGTAAGACACTGGATGTCAGTTTAGGAAATTCAGTCCAGCATTCATACAGTCCATTCAATTCTTTGGAGGTCAGTGGATCTAGGTCACATATAAAAAGCTGAATGTTCTGGCTTCATAGAAACCTCATAGAAACATAGACACAGAGAAGGGTAACATTTAAAAAGCTTGTATTTACAGGCTAACATGCTATGTTTGTTGTCTACGAATACTAAGACACTGAGTTGGATCCAGCAATCCATCAGTGGTAGGCACTGATGCTTACAGATCTTTTCCATGCTGCCCCCCCCAGCAGCCATTTTCAATCACAAAGAAGTTTCTTCTCAAGGTCACAGGATCCAACAGCATTCACATGATCACCTTTGCATGTACCACTGCATACAAAAATGGTTTTATGCATTTTATTTTAGCGGTGACAGGGAAGAAACATAGCTGTTGTTCAGTAAAACTAACTGCTGTATATTGCCATCTACTCTGCAGTCTTTGCTTTGGTTTCTGAGCCCAGTTCAAGGTGCAAATGCTTACCTTTAAAGCTTTTCATGACCTGGGGTCCACATACTAGAAGAACGGCCTCTCTCTTTCCCATGGTTCATTCTCTGCTAGGGTAGGTTCCACGGCTGCTCTTTTTCTGGCTTTTGCAATAGCTGCCCCAGTGTTGTAGAATAGCTTTCCAGAAGAAATGAGAGGATCTTGCAGTTCTGACAGGCTTGTAAAACAGAATTCCTTAGAAGAGTCTTTGGCTCCTCAAGATGATTATTTTGTAAGTGCTTTAATGGCTTTTGATGGTTGTTAAATTTTTTTTGTTGTTCTTAGAATTTCATTTTTGTACTGTTTTAATTATTGTCTGGGATGGAACCGAGGCTTTTACATTTAATAATGACGCTTCATAATAATACGACCTGCCAAGTTAGACTTAACAACGTTGGTGACCTAACTGACAACATTCCAATTAATATAGGAGTCAAACAGGGATGCCTTTTAGCGCCCTTTCTATTCAATCTATTTATAAATTATTTGGCACCTACCTTAGATCTGATCAATGGTCACAGTCCTAAACTTGGCTCGATCCCCACCCCTTTACTTCTTTATGCTGATGACGCAGTGCTATTGTCTCTAACTTTTATAGGGCTGAAATGCCTTTTGAAGAGCTTTGTAGACTATTGTGAAAAGAATAGGCTAGTTCTGAATTTTGAAAAATCCAAAATTATAATCTTCAGTAAGAGTTGGAAGCAGTCCAGATGGAATATTGGAGGCCATTTCATTGAACAAGTCAAAAGCTTTAAGTATTTGGGTATCCACTTTTACTATAACACCAAATGGGTGTTATAAAGAGAGAGCAATTGAGGCAGTGAACAACATTGCTGCGGCAATTACACATTTCCATTATACCAGGGCAACCAGTATGTGCCGGCGGCCCTTAAAGTTTTTAATGCCAAATTAGCTGCTCAATTATTCTATGGAGTACCAATCTGGATTGAAGTCTTAAATGGGGACTTGGAAAGAATTTAGTCCAGATTCTTGCGGAAAATTCTTGGACTTCCCTCTTGTGTTCCTTATGCAGCTTTATGCTTAGAAACCAATCAAAGGCTTCTATCGACCAGAGCATGGCTGATAACAACTCAGTTCTGACTTAAACTTTATTTCCATGCTAAAGCTAAAAGTATTATTACTCACATGTTAACTGAGTCCCATCTCTATCTAGGGCTTAGATATGTAGAGGAGAAACTCTCTACAATGGGAATATCCCCAGATTATTTAGCCCCTTTTTCAGATAAACAAGCCGACATTATTAAACAAAGATTTCTTGACATTGAAAGGCAAGAACGTAGGGAACGCACAGCCAGCAGATGCTCCCGAAGCAGGTTGGGGACTTTTGACACGGGCTCTACTGCGAAATATCTGTCAAATTTAACAGCCTCACATCATCGTAGAGCATACATGCTTGCACGCTTTAATGTTCTATCATTAGAGGTGCTTTTAGGGTGGTACCGCCAGATACCATATGTAGATAGACTTTGTCCTTGCTCTCTATAAGATATAGAATCCACTAAACACACCATACTTCATTGCCCTCTCTATAGTTATATCCAATCTTGTTTTATTACTCCATTTCTATAGGGTAAGAGCTGGCACTCTGATGACTCAATTGTTCACTTTCTTCTGTTTAATTCTAATTGTGAAATAATGGAGGCTGTTAAAAAAATTATATTATGCAATCAGAAGATGAGGTTTGAATAGCTAAGTGTAAGTGACTGATGCATCTTAGTATTTTCCCGTATTTCCATGATGTTTTGTGCTTTCATGCCAATAAAAGGTGGGGGGTTTTTTGTGTGTGTGTTAATTATTGTTGCCCTCCTTGGATCCCAGTTCTCCAAGAGAAATGTGGGTTTATTAATGTTTTTAAATAAACATCAGAAGAAAGTTTGAGTCCAGTGGCATCCCACCTGAATTTAAATAAACTGATCAAATTAAGTAAACTTGAAAGCCCAGAACATTGAAGTGGAAAATACTCAGACAGCATTTGTAGATGAATATAGCATTAAGATATATTTAAAAGTCAACAGATGACCTGTAACTGCAAGACATTCCTGGCACAGTACAATGGATATTTTTTATTTATTTTTAAATTTATTTATTTATTTATTATTCCGCTTATACCTCACCCTCCCTGCAAAGTAGGCTCAGGGCAGCTTACATTCATTAAAACATATTACATAATATATAGATAGCAATTAAAATCCAATAAAATCAACATAAAACAATTCAATTTCAGTAATAATAGTAATAAGTGCAGTCGATGTTTCGCTAATTGTACAAGACAGCGTACTTTCTGTAAGTTTTTCAGTTTCTCAATGTTCTTCACACAGGCCAGCCATCACAGCCGAGAGTTGGTGGTGATAGTGGGGGCAGCTCCTAGTTGAAAGCCTGGTGGAAGAGCTCCGTCTTGCAGGCCCTGCGGAACTGTGCAAGGTCCCACAGGGCCCTGATCTCTTCTGGGAGTTCATTCCACCAGTATGGAGCCACTACTGAAAAGGCCCTGGCCCTCGTGGTAGTGAGCCTGGCGTCCTTAGGACCAGGGAGGGTCAATTGATCCTGAGATCCCGACCGTAGTTCTTTCTGGGGTATATATGGGGAAAGGCAGTCCCTCAGGTATGGCGGTATATTTTTATCTGTTCTGCTTAAGTTCTAGCTCAGATGTTCTCAAACCACAAACCCCAGTATTTTGAAAAAATATATAGTCTTTGTTATTTTTCACCTCTTTGCATGAGCTATTATAGCACAAAGCTTCCTGGGAAGGCCAAAGGGCAATAGATTTCAATTGTGTGGATTTAGGGCACATGGAGTTAGAAAAAAATAATCCTAAATTTAGGATGAATGTCAGACTTCCAGAAGACTAGCCATGACTAGCCATGTGGCAGTAGCCCAAAGTATAAATATGTCTTCTTACTGTCTTCTTACTGTTAGTAAATAGCAGTTTTTGCTTGATACGTATGTGAACAAAATGTCATTGTTCATGCAGAATGGGTGTATATATA